>NC_037673.1:135716445-135841535 GCF_003255815.1 Theropithecus gelada | reverse complement strand
CACACACACACACACCCCCACCACCTCACACCACATATCCCATACCACACATATGCACCCCTCATTACCACACACACATCCCACACACATACAGTCCTGACAGGCTCCCCTGAGGCCAGGGCTGTGGTGGGCAGGACAGGGGCAGACGTGAAAAGGAATAATCAAATGACAGGAGATGGACTGAAACTCTTCAACCCAAGGGCTAAGCCTCTATAACCCCATCATGAAAAGTGTAGGAATTCAGATTCTAATACAAAAAGACATTCTCTCTAAGCTTAGGAACCACTTACTGAATACCTATTATGTGCCAAACACAATGGTATATATTTTATAATATTATCTCAAATCTGTATAGCAATCGTTCAAGGTATATATTACCTTTTTTTTTTTTTTTTGAGATGGAGTCTTGCTCTGTTGCCCAGGCTGGAGTACAGTGGCACGATCTCAGCTCACTGCAACCTCCACCTCCCAAGTTCAAGTGATTCTCCTACCTCAGCCTCCCAAGTAGCTGGGACTACAGGCATGCACCACCACACCCGGCTAATTTTTGTATTTTTAGTAGAGACACAGTTTCCCCATGTTGGCCAGGATGGTCTCAAACTCCTGACCTTGTGATCCACCCACCTCAACCTCCCAAAGTGCTGGGATTACAGGCATTAGCCACTACGCCCAGCCTCTTTCGTTTTCTTTCTTTCTTTTTTTTTTTTGAAGGACAGGCTTGCTTTGTTGCCCAGGCTGGACTGCAATGATGCCAACAGGGATCAAATGATCCTCCCACCTCAGCCTGTCAAGTAGCTGGGACTACAGGCATGTGCCACCATGTCCAGCTAATTTTTAATTTTTAAAATAGATATGGGATATCACTATGTTGCCCAGGCTGGTCTCAAACTCCTGGTCTCAGGTGATCCTTCTGCCTCAGCCTCCCAAAGTGCTGGGATTATAGGTGTAAGCCAAGACATTACTTCATTATACATTTTTAAAACTGAGGCTTTAGGCCAGGCGCAGTGGCTTACGCCTGTAATCCCAGCACTTTGGGAGGCCAAGGTGGGCGGATCGTGAGGTCAGGAGTTCAAGACCAGCCTGGTAAACATGGTGAAACCCAGTCTCTACTAAAAATACAAAAATTAACTGGGTGTGGTGGCAGGTCCCTGTAATCCCAGCTACTTGGGAGGCTGAGGCAGGAGAATTGCTTGAACCCAGAGGCGGAGGTTGCAATGAGCTGAGGCAGTGCCACTGCACTCCAGCCTGGGTGACAGAGCAAGACTCCATCTCGGGGGGGAAGAAAAGTTGAGGCTTTGGCGGATGTGATGGCTCATGCCTGTAATCTCAGTACTTTGGGAGGCTGAGGCAGGTAGATTGTGTAAGCTCAGGAGGTCAAGGCTGCAGTGAGCTGTGATTGTGTCACAGCACTCCAGTCTGGGTGACAGAGCAAGACCCTGTCTCAATAAAAACTAAAAAAATAAAATTGAGGCTTTAATAGAGACTGTAACTTGGTAAAGATCAAACAAGTAGTAGGTAGTAACACCAAAATTTAAATGCAAGTCTTAGCCAGGCACAGTGGCTCACACCTGTAATCCCAGCACTTTGGGAGGCCAAGATGGCCAGATCCTTTGAGGTCAGGAGTTCAAGACCAGCCTGGCCAACATGGTAAAATCTTGTCTCTACTAAAAAATACAAAAATTAGCTGAGTGTGATGGCACGTGCTCGTAATCCCAGCTACTCAGGAGGCTGAGGCAGGAAAATCGCTTGAACCAGGGAGGTGGAGGTTGCAGTGAGCTGAGATCACGCCATTGCACTCCAGCCTGGGTGACAGAGCAAGATTCCATCTCTAAATAAATAAATAAATGCAGTCTTCTGGTCTTCAAAGCACACTCTCATTTCATTATGATTCACCACCAACATATAGATTTTTTGAGACAAAGGTCTAAGGCTCAACAACTTCACAGTTCCTTGACTCTCCATTGCCCTGCCCTCCTCCTCTCTTTAACCCAGACACCCTTCCTCCCCCAGCTGCTCCACAGCCAATGGAGAGAAAGATCGCATCACCCTTATCTCCATGAAGAACATCAACATGAATAATGGCAAACAAAGTCTCTCAGCAGAGAAGGTACATTTTTTGTTTCCTGCCTTCCTTCCCCAAATTCACCTTTCCCCTCCTCCTCCTCCTTTCAGGCCAGAAAGGAGATACTTTCAAAGACCCTGGCTCTTCTCCCCTCTTCTCTACCCCGCCACTCCTAAGAAGTTCACTCTTCCCCATTATGCATTTATTTTGCAGGTTCTTTAAAAGCAACTTTGGGTCCCCATGAGTCCAAGGATGATGCAGCTGCCCTGTGACTACAAGGAGGAAGAGATGGAATTAGTAGAGGCAATGAACCACATGTAAATTATTTTATTGTTTCATGTCTGCTCCCAGATCTAAAGGACACTAGCATTGCCCCAGATCTGGGAACAAGCTACCAATAGGGGAGACACTTTCTATATGGACAACTGCTGTGGAAATACTGCCTGCTTCTCCCACCTTCTCAGAGCCACAGGAAAGAGGAGGTGACAGAGCGAGAGCAAGGAAAGTGACGAGGTGGATTGATCCTTTCTACTTTGCATTAAAATTATTTTCTAGCCTGCAGTCTAATTACTTTTAAGGTCTATGCTCCCATGCACATTTCCTAACATAATGTTCTAGCAGCTTTTGGGCCTTCTTTCCAAGGCCAGACATACATGCGGGTTTCTGCCTTATGGGCAGCTCTCTGAGAAACTTGGATGGTCGATAGAAGGGACTTTGCGTCAGGTTTTATCAGGTTCACCTGGGTGGTGGTGTTGTCGCTTTTGTTTTTTTTCTTCAGATGGAGTCTCACTCTGTCTCCCAGGCTAGAGTGCGGTGGTGTGATCTTGGCTCACCACAACCTCTGCCTCACAAGGGTTCAAGTGATTCTCCTGGTTCAGCCTCCCAAGTAGCTGGAGCTACAGGTGTGTGCCACCATGCCTGGCTAATTTTTGTACATTTTTAGTAGTGACGGGGTTTTACCATGTTGGTCACGCTGGTCTCGAACTCCTGACCTCAAGTGATCCACCTGCCTCAGCCTCCTAAACTGCTGGGATTACAGGTGTGAGCCACCACACCCAGTCATTTTGTTTGTTTGTTTGTTTGTTTTCTTCTTCTTTATACTAGCCCTGCTAAAGGAAAGCCTCAAAAAGTTAGTTAAAAGCTCAAAGTTGCTCCTCTCCACAGGAATCTTTAGTAAAAGGTGAAAGATTTATATGATCTGAAGAGAAACCAGAGTATCACCTGGTTTATTTTTATTAGTAGGGCTGAGGCGACTGACTAACCACTCTAATAGAGGAGAGAAACGAGGGACTGTAAACAGTGACCAGTCATCACCAAGAAAGTTTTGACTAGGAAATGCCAATGGGGAGAGGTGAATGAGATGAAGACAAATGTCCTCTGCCTGCCCCCAGGTAGACATGCATCACTTTGGTCTTAGCTATGGGATAAACACTGGGAAGGTTTGCGGTGAAGATAGGTCTGTGACTTCATCAACACAAACCCCACCCACTTTACCCCATACAACAGTTATCTTGTGTCCTAGATATAGAATAAAAGATTGTAGAAATACTGGAAAGTCATTTAAAGAGAAGGAGGAGAAGAAAGGAGGAGTCTGCTTTCTTAGTCTTAGTCATGTCTACCATGACATTAGTTTGGAAATGAATCTTGTGGAAAATTGAGGGAGGAGTCATCCATGTGTGTCTTTCAGGAGTATTTAACTTTATAAGTACTGCTAATTGGCAGTTTGGAACATAGGGAGAACACTGCTTACTCATTCTGAAGCAACAATATGCTATTTTTTCCTGATTCGGGCTTCTCAAGGCGATGAGAGAGACAGCCTAGAACAAAAAGTTTCATCTTCTCTGTCTCATTAAAACTATTAAAATGAGACTGTGGAAACCTAGTGAGCAGGGCATAGTGGCGCATGCCTGTAATCCCAGCACTCTGGGAGGCCAAGGTGGGAGGATCGCTTGAGGCAGGAGTTCACGACAAGTGTATTAGACCATTTTCACACTGCTGTAAAGAAATACTGGGTAATTTATAAGGAAAGAGGTTTAGTCGACTCACAGTTCCATATGGCTGGGGAGGCCTCAGGAAACTTACAATCACAATGGAAGGGAAGCAGGCACCTTCTTCACAAGGCAGCAGGAGAAAGAGTGAGCTAGATCAGGGAAAACTGCCTTATAAAACTATAAGATCTCGTGAGAACTCACTACCATGAGAACAGCATGGAGGAAACCACCACCCACCCGATCACCACCCACCTGATCCCTCCCTCGACACGTGGGGATTATGGGGATTACAATTCAGGATGGGACTTGGATGGAGACACAGAATCAAACCATATCAACCAGCCTGGGCAACATGGCAAGCCCTTGTCTGTACAAAAAAATACAAAAATTAGCAAGGTGTAGTGGCACATACCTGTGGTCCCAGCTACTCAGGAGGCTGAGGTAGGAGGATCACTTGCTTCTGGGAGGTAGAGGCTGCAGTGAGCCATAGTTGATTGCACCACTCTCCTCCAGCCTGGGTGACAGGGTAAGGTGTGAAAGAAAAAAAAACAAAGGAAAAGGAAGAAGGAAGGAAGGAAGGAAGGAAGGAAGGAAGGAAGGAAGGAAGGAAGGAAGGAAGGAAGGAAGGAAGGAAGGAAGGAAGGGAGAAAGAAAGAAAAGAAAGAGAGAAAGAAAAGAAAGAAAGAAAGAGAGAGGGAGGGAGGGAGGGAAAGAAAGAAAGAAAGAGAAAGAAGAAAGAAAGAAAGAAAGAAAGAAAGAAAGAAAGAAAGAAAGAAAGAAAGAAAGAAAGAAAGAAAGAAAGAAAGAAAGAAAGAAAGAAAGAGGGAAAAAAAAAAAGAAAAGAAGAGAACTTACTGTACTCTAAAATCTCCCAGGACAGGGCCTGTAACCTGCCCATGCCTGTAGCTCCTGTGTGACACACTGTGCCCAGCACTTCCTAGGTAATATAAACTGGCTCTTGGGTGAAGGAAATCTGGTCCTAAGATTGGGTTCTGCCACAGACTTGCAGGTTGACTTTGGGTGAAACTGTCCCCCTCCTCCAAGCCTGTTCTCTTACATTTTTACTTTTTTTTTTTTTTGAGACATGGTCTCACTCCATCTCCCAGGCTGGAGTGCAGTGGTACAATCATGGCTCACTGCAGCCTTGAGTTCCTGAGCTCAACCAGTCCTCCTACCTCAGCCTCCTAAGCAGCTGGGACTCTTGGCATGAGCCACTGCACCTAGTTAATTTTTAAAAATTTTTTGTAGAGACAGGCTCTTGTCGTGTTGGCCAGGCTGATCTCAAACTCCTGAGCTCAAGTGATCTTCCTCCCTTGGCTTCCCAAAAGTGCTGGGATTACAGGCATGAGCTACTGTGCCTGGCGGGTTTTAAAGTGAGCTGGCTGGACAACTTGGCCTTCACTACCTTTTCTCATTCTTATATTCCACAGTTCTGTAGACTCCGGACATAAGAAAAAATGAATAATATGTGCTAAGTAGAGATCACTCTGGGTAGACAAGTCGCAGGCGACTCTGGTCAAGTCTTTCACATTCTCAGGAGTTCCAATTCTCCTGTGTATTAACAGGGAAGAAGGTGTCCTACCTGGCCATTGCTACCTCACAGGCTAGTGACTAGGTAAAATGGGATAATAAATGTGGAGATACCTGGGAAGTGAGCAACTGTAACAGACAGCTTGGAGTAGGTCACCAGCACCCAGGTCCCACTTCAGGATCAAGGCACTTGTTCCCCAGCTGTGGGATTGTTGGCTGCTGAGGACTCACAGCTGGTTGATGATTGGCTGTGGGGGCTGGGAGTGGGGATGAAGACCTGGACCCCCTGCCTCAATTACCTGGCCCCCATTCCTGCTTCCCTTACTCCTCACAGCTGTTGTTCCAGGAGTGCTCACCAAGAAACCTTTAGTACGCAAATCTCAGTGTCTCGGAGTCTATTTTGTGGGGTACCTAACCTATGAAAGCAATACTGCAGTATTTTTGTGGGGGAGGGAAGACAGGGCCTGGCTCTGCCTCCCAGGCTGGAGTGCAGTGGCATGGCACAATCATAGCTCACTGCAACCTCAAACTCCTGGGCTCAAATGATCCTCCTGCCTCAGCCTCCCAGGTAGCTGGGACTATAGACATGTGCCACCACGACCAGCCAATTTTTAAAATTTTTTTGTAGAAATGAGGTCCTGCTACGTTGCTCAGGCTGGTTACAAACTACTGGGCTCAAGACATCCTCCCACCTCGGCCTCCCAAATTTCTGGGATTACAGGTGTGAGCCATCACACCTGGCTAGTTTTGTTTTGTTTTTTTTTTTGAGATGGAGTTTCACTCTTGTTGGCCAGACTGGAGTACAACGGCGCGATCTCCACTCACTGCAACCTCTGCCTCCCAGGTTCAAGCAAGTCTCCTTCCTCAGCCTCCTGAGTAGCTGGGATTACAGGTGCCTGCCACCACGCCTGGCTAATTTTGTATTTTTAGTAGAGACGGGGTTTCACTATGTTGGGCAGGCTGGTCTCGAACTCCTGACCTCAGGTGATCCGGCCACCTCAGCCTTCCAAAGTGCTGGGATTACAGGCGTGAGCCACCACGCCCAGACTTGGCTAGTATTTTTTAAATAATTCATATATATTTGATTTAAATCTCACAGCCAACAGCACATGACTTACTAGCCAATTCTGGTCCAACATCCACCATTGGGATGGAACCCCTCAGATGACATAACAATGCCTAGGATTCTGTTTGTGCTGTTGTTATTCTGCCTGCCATGGGCACTCAGTTCAGCTGCTCATCATACTGGACTAATCAGGTCAAGGACATGGGGCTTCACTCTAGGTAACTCAGCTGACATCTTCATTATAAAACCACACATTTTCCTCTGACTCTGGGCAATGACCTGCATATATAAGCTGTTAGTCATAAGGTATTTGTATGTGGGGGAAGAGGGAGAGAACTGGTATTAATAATCTATGAGATTGAAAGGATTTTACTCTGACACTGACACTGTACCCTGACACTACCACATGAGCCATGTGGATTTTCCTGTTGCTAAGTAACTCTTTCCTTTGGGAAAGGGTTGAGGATGAATTTAATGCTGAATTCTGCTCTGGAGCAAATTCTAGTAGAGAGGTTTCTCTGGAGGAGCCTACTATTTATGCAAATTCGAGACCCCACCTCTGACAGGAAATCTGAGTGCAGCCTTCTGCAGCCCTTGCAGCTTCTCTGAAACCCTCTCTTCCTTCATTTCTAGACAACAGGATGATGATTGTTTACAAGATGATTTCCTCCCTTTTCTCACACAGGACTACATGGTCCTTAAACAGGAACAGATGGCGGGGATGGGGGGCTTGCTGCAGAATGTCCTTCTCTCATTTCTTCCCCCATCCTATGGGAGGGCAACCAATAAACCAGCTCAGACACACAGGCCCAGTGGGATCATTTACTCAGCTTCTTTCTTCTAGGGCTGGATGGGGCAGCATCTCAACCATATAGGGCACAGGACAAACCTCAGTATCACCAGCAAGAATCCACTACTGTTCAATACGTAAGTAAGTGGAGGCTGGGCATGGTGACTCATGCCTGTAATCCCAACACTTGGGAAGTCCCCACGGGCAGGATCACTTGAACCCAGGAGTTCCAGACCAGCCTGGGTAACATAGTGAGATACCACATCTAAAAAAAGAAAAAAATGCTGGGCATAGTGGCATGTGCCTGTGGTCCCAGCTACTCGGGAGGCTGAGGTGGGAGGATCGCTTGAGCCCAAGAGACCAAAGCTGCAGTGAGTTGTGATAGAGCCACTGCACTCCAACCCACGCAACAGAATAAGACCCTGTCTCAAAAAAATAAAGTGGAGAAAACCGAGAGAAACCTGAGGCTGGCCCTAAGGTAAAATGGTTTAGCAGATGAAGGATAGTTGCAGGCCCCCTTGACCTAGTTCTGGCACACAATTTCCCCAAGCCCAGCTAGTACTACTCTATTCAATTTGAATGTGCTGGAAAACACTGTGTGATTATGTCCACCAGTCTTTTCCTGGGTTTGTGGATGTCCTCCTTTCTCTCCTCTTCAAACTTCTTTCCACATCTACCTCCTCTTTGAGAACTGCCTTGGAGACCCCAATTGCTCTTCCCGTATCTCCTTCCCAGTTACCCTCTCACTCTTCCCGCAGGTCTTTTTCGACTGGCATCCCCATCCTGTACTCTTTGGGCCCACAGTTTCCTCTTTTACAAAACACAGAAATTGAACTTTACAGTGAGGATTACTTTTGCTGACTAGTTGATGAGTTT
This sequence comes from Theropithecus gelada, assembly GCF_003255815.1. Taxonomy (NCBI): domain Eukaryota; kingdom Metazoa; phylum Chordata; class Mammalia; order Primates; family Cercopithecidae; genus Theropithecus; species Theropithecus gelada. The sequence continues at coordinate 135,833,220 of NC_037673.1, read as the reverse complement.
AAGCAGAAACTGGCACAGAAGTATTCTCAATGTTGAGCTTTAGAGTTGCGCATTAGTCCGAGTGATGCAATCATACAAAAATTCATCCGGAAGTGTTAGTTGAGGTGTAAACGAACTGAAGAATACATGTGCATACTTGGCAATATTTAAGAAGGTCGTAATGATAAACCATTGTTGTTACTGTGCTAGAAGCAAATGAAAAGAAGTCTGGAAAAGAAGAGGATGTGAGGTTTCAGAGGATCAGGAGAGAGGATGCTTAGCTACCAGAAAGCAGCTAAGATTTGGGAAGAGGCCCCACCTTCCCAAATCTTGTCCAATACTCTTGAGCCTAGACTCTGCTCCTAAATAGTCTTATAATTCATAGTTCCTCTTCTCAATCCAGTTAACCCCTGCAGTGCTCTAACAGCCCACTCTCAGCCAAACGCCTCTGACTTCACGGTATTTTAACATCTCCAGGTAGTACCTCCAGACCTTTTCCCTGTGCCCCCGGACTCTGAGGTCCATCCCACCCTCAGTTGTCCATCTTCTAGAGCAGGCGGTCTAGCCTCCCCAAACCAGAAGAACTTCCTTTTTATATTCAACCACCTGGTGGATGTCCCTGATCAGGTCCCTCGGCTGCAGAGCACAAGTGGGACCTTCAGGATCCAGCCTTCTGTGAGCACATTGCTGCCTGGATTAGTTAGCTGGTCATAGGTTCAATGTCCCAGAGCGGAGCTTTTGACTCATCTCATGGTTCCAGGGCCTCCTTCGCCTCTCAAGTTTAAGGACATCCATAATTCATTGGATTTAGGACGACCCAAAACCTTCTCATACTAGTTCACTTTTGCCATCTTCTCTTTTTGAAAGGGAGAAAATCACCAGTTTTAGTGGCCGGATTCAGGGTTTAGGGTGCATGGACAAGCAGCTTCCCAGCCCTTTTTGGCAGTGTTTTGCTTCTTGTCTTATTTGCAGGTAATGATTGCCAGACAGACAGGAATGGGGTCCAGTTAGTCATATCCAGGACCTTATGATATGCCCCATATACACCCCTTCACTCCTAATTTACAATGTCAACCCCTTAAAAAATGTTTTCTCTTCCTCTGAGCCAGTCTATAAGTGGCCAGCATTTATTAAACACATACTACATGCCAGATGAGGTGCTAACAGCTTTACAAGCATTATCTTATTATATCCTACGGCAAGCCTATGCAGATTTTTTAATCACTATGTTAAATTCCTCCTCCTAAATTAAGTGAAAATGACCAAATTTCTAGATAACTGTTACTTTCTCAGTGCTTATGGGGGTGGGGGTGAGGAAAGAACACTGTCTTCAAGTGCTCCAGGAGAAATTGATATTACAAATGACACAAGCTTTTAGTGGTCAACTAGTTTGGTAGTTTTCAAACATGTGGGTTTTCTTTCCTTTAGTAGACCACAAAATACAAAACAGAAAAAAGCAGAGCTGCTTTGATTAAAGAAGGGTGAGGTGCTAGTGCCTTCCCTGCTATGCCTTCCTCCCCACTCCCACTCCTCAATAGAAGATTCCAGAGACATCTGCACATTGAGCCTTAAGAATTCCCCAATTTAAAAACTACCAATTGAGGCTGCGCGCGGTGGCTCACGCTTGTAATCCCACTACTTTGGGAGGCCAACGCGGGCAGATCACAAGGTCAGGAGATCAAGACCATCATGGCCAACATGGTGAAACTCCGTCTCTACCAAAAACACAAAAATTAGCTGGGCATGGTGGCACGTGCCTGTAGTCCCAGCTACTTGGGAGGCTGAGGCAGGAGAATCGCTTGAACCAGGGAGTCAGAGGTTGCAGTGAGCCGAGATTACGCCACTGCGCTCCAGCCTGGTGACAAAGTGAGACTCCGTCTCAAAAAACTGACAAGCAAAAATTACTAATTGAATCCAACCTTCTCATTTTATAGGTGAGGAGACTGAGGCCAAAGAAGAAGGAAAAAGGAGTTGTTTAGGATCATGCAATGATTTGTGGCAAAACCCCAACTATTAATATAACACCTATACAACTTCCAGGCCAGTGCTTTTTCCACTTGAAAGGCCTTGTTCTGAGTTTTTTTTGTTTTTGTTTTTGTTTTTGTTTTGACACAGTCTCACTCCGTCGCCCAGGCTGGAGTGCAGTGGTGCGACCTTGGTTCACTACAACCTCTGCCTGCCAGGTTCAAGCGATTCTCCTGCCTCAGCCTCCCGAGTAGCTGGGACTACAGGCACATGCCGCCACGCCCAGCTAATGTGTGTCTTTTTAGTAGAGATGGGGTTTCACCATATTGGCCAGGATGGTCTCGATCTTCTGACCTCGTGATCCGCCCGCCTCGGCCACCCAAAGTGTTGGGATTACAGGTGTAAGCCACTGCACCCAGCCATTCTCTGAGTTCTTAAGTGGGCAAGATGTCAGTGATGCCAGGGCCGTGACTGTAGGAAAGGGCTGGAACTGCATGCCCTCTGGTGCTTTTACCCTTCCAAGTTTATGTCCAGGAATATACATCTCTCCCCAGCTGCCTAAGTAGGTGCTAGTTGATACCATGATTGATTTGGTCTTCTTGGGTAAGACCTCAGTGAATTCTGGGTAATTTTTTGTTCGGGGATGAACTGTAGCCATCCACCTATGAAGAAAGAGTTGCTTTTTTTCTTTGCTAGGCTCCATCCATATCTGGATGGGAAACAGCAAGAATATTTATTTCCTCATTTGCTTTTTACTAATCTCAGTGTCTGCCCCTTCAGAAAAGAAAGGAATGGGCTAAAGAGACAACTGGGCTGGAAGAGAGGAGAAAAGTGTCAGAGGGGTGTTGGAGTAGGATGAGTTGGAGGAAGGACAGGAACGGCAAAGATGGAGGCTCTTAATGCCGGTCCCAATACCTTTCCATGTCTTCTTTCTCCACCCCGACACCCTCTGATGTCCAGTGCCTGAGGAGCTGGGGCAGTAGGGGCATACCTAGATTGCCCTCCAACCCCATAAATCTACATCACTTTTCTATTTTCTTGACTCTTAAGCTTCCAAAGGCTGGATTCGGCATTCCCCAGACCCATCTCTGAATCTCCAGGGCCTACCACTGACTACACAGAACAGGCCTTAGCGTATGCTTCAGAAAGACATCCCTGACGAGCACGATAGTCATACTGTCACCCTCTAGCCTATAGTTCGCGAAGCCCTTTACAGGCAGGACTTCAGTCGCCCCTCCTTGGATGTCCCTAGGGTTAGGCAGGGCCGAAGCCACTATCCCAACTCTACAAATGAGGAAAAGCCAAGAGCCGTGCTGCAGGCAGCTAGCAGCAACACTCTTCCACAGGTCTTCTGACGAAGGTCGAAGCACTTCTAAGCATCTCCCACGGACTCCGGCGCAGAGCCTGCCGGGAGTTGTAGTCCAGTGCCCCGGGAACTCCTACGGACCGGACTACAATGACCAGCGTGCCCCGCGCTCCGCGCCCCCTTCTCTTTCAGCCTCGGGCGCGGGGGAGGTTCGGCGGACCTGCAGATTGGGAACCGATATGGCGGCGACTCTGGGCAGCGGGGAGCGCTGGACGGAAGGTATTAGGTCCCCGCCTGAAGGAGGGATAGGGCGGCGTTCGGGGGAGATCAGGGATGAGGATCCTGAAGACGCACAAGGGCTGAGATCCTGGGTCTGAGGTGATGGATGGAGGCTTGTGAGAAGATGCTGAGCCTGAGTAGGGTTGCGGATGGGGTAGGGAAGCTGGGTCAGCAAACCCAGAGTCACCGGTGACGACTTGTTGCCTCCGGCCCCCCAGCCCCGCCCCCGCCCGTGCCCCGCCCAGGGCCCGCAGCGGTCAGGCCCCGCCCGTGCCAGGGTGACTGGAGGGCCCGTGGGGGTGCTGCGGTCTCTCTGAAGCTTGCTAACCTGGCCCATATCTTCCGCCTAACTGGGCCACCTGACCTTCAGCCCCTGTTTGAACATGTCGCTCCAGCCGGCATCAGGACCAGCCCTTTCCACCCTACAGTCAGGCAAAAAGTATTGATCCAATACCTATTGCGTGCCCCGCATTGTGCTGATTCTGCAGCGGGGATTTGACTGACACGGGTCCCTTAGCTTACAAAACTAGCAGCCCTCTGAGAGTTTGACGACTAAACAGCCAATTACAAAACGGAGTAGTAATACAAAACGGCCTGGCCTACACAGCAAGATCAGGGATTTGGAGAGCACACTGACAAGGCACCTAACGCAGACTGGCTGTCAAGGGAGGTTTCTTGCAGAGAGTGTTACAAATGGTGACAAGAAGGATGCATTGGAGTTAGCCAGGCCGACTTACAGGAAGAGTGTCCAGGAGCAGTGGGTGGAGGTAGCTGAGGGATGTTAAGCGGAAGAAAGATGTTGTTAAAGCCTATCCCAGGTCCTCCGAGAAGACATGAGTGCTCTGCCCCTTTTGACTGGATTGCTTATGACCCTCTTTACATTCTGCAGGTGTTGTTATTGAATCTTCTCCCTTTAAACCAGGGGTATCCAATCTTTTGGCTTCCCTGGGCCACATTGGAAGAATTGTCTTGGGCTACACATAAAATACACTAACTGACGACTAAATAACTGATGACAGCTGATGAGCTTAAAAATAAAATTTCAAAAACACATCTCATAATGCTCGAAAAAAGTTTACGAATTTATGTTGAGCTCAAAGCCGTGCTTGGCCGCATGCCACCTGTGGGCCGCGGGTTGAACAAGCTTGCATTAAACTAACCTCTTTGTGGTCAGGAGCAGGTCTTACCCATCTGCCCCCTTGATCTAGCCAAGTTCCTTGGTATATATTAGTTCTATAATTGTTAGTGTGAAAGAATCGAACTCCTCTCTACTTTAAATCTTAGAGGTGGGAGGAACTGCAACAAAAAATACCATTTTACAAGCAGTGTCTCTTCTGACCATGGACCACAGAGAAACAGATGTTTATTCAGCCTTGTTTGACAAAGTCAGCATGACATCCCTACCCCTGGCCATCACGCTTACCTTCTCATGCTTAGGAGCAGCCTCCCAGAGAGCTAAGGCAGGTTGCAAAATTGATTTTCAGGGTCAGATGGAGACCTAATGGAAGGGCTGTTGCTTTGCAGCTTACATTGATGCAGTTAGAAGAAACAAATACCCAGAAGACACACCTCCTGAGAGTCATGATCCCTGTGGCTGCTGTAACTGCGTGAAGGCACAAAAGGAAAAGAAGTCTGAGAATGAGTGGACTCAGACCCGGCAGGGTGAGGGGAGCTCCATGTATAGTGAGGAACAGCTGCTTGGGGTACAAAGGTGAGCATATGGTGGGATTGAATGAGTGATTTTATGGAAAGTGCTTAGAAGAGTGCCTGGATGTGCTATGTAAGTATTGACTGATGATGATGATGATAATGATGATAATGATAATTGAAGCATACTAGCTTCTTGACCTCAGAGGGAAGACTGAGTAGAAGTGGAATATTAGGGTATAACACGAACTAACTACCCTGCTTCTACTTTAAGAGAGGCAGTAGAAACTGACTAGACACAACACACATCTATACGACATTCTGTCAACAACAACAGAATGATTTTTTTCTTAAGGATACATAGAATATTCTCCAGGATAGACCATATCTTAGGTCATAAAACAAGCCTCAGTAAATTTAAAAAGATTGAAATCATACAGTGTATGGTCTCTGAAATCAAAAACAAAGGGAAATTTGAGAAATTAACAAATATGTGGAAATTAAACTACAAGCTCCTAATAAGCAAACGAGTCACAGAATAAATCACTAGAAAAGCTAGAAATGCTTTGAGATGAGGGAAAAGGAAAACACGACATACTAAAACGTATAGGATGCAGCTAAAACAGTGCTTAGAAGGAAATTTATAGCTCTAAATGCTTATTTTTTTGATAAAAGACTCCAAATCAGTAACCTAATCTACCTTAAGGAAGTAGACAGCCTGGACAATACAGTGAAACCCTCTCTCTACCAAAAAAAAAAATAAAAAGTATATATATACAAAAATTAGCTTGGAGTGGTGGCACGAGTATGTAGTCCCAGCTACTTGGGAGGCTGAGGCAGGAGGATTGCTTGAACCCAGTAGGTCGAAGCTGCAGTGAGTCATGATCACACCACGGCACTCCTGTCTGGACAGCAGAGCAAGACCCTATCTCTCAAAAAAAGAAAAAAGAAAAAAAGAAAGAGGGATATCCCTACCAATCTAAATACTATGAACAATTGTATGCCAACAAATTAGATAACCTAGATAAAATCAACAAATGCCTAGAAAGACACAAATTACTGAAACTGACTTAAGAAAAAAATGGAGTCCAGGCATGGTGGGTCACACCTGTAATCCTAGTTCTTTGGGGGTGCTGAGGCAGGAGGATTGCTTGAGACCAGGAGTTTTAGACCAGCCTGGGCAACATAATAAGACCTTATCTCTAAAAAAAAAAAAAAATACTTGGGCATGGTGGCACATGCCTGTGGCTACTTTGGAGACTGAAGCAGGAGGATCACTTGAGCCTAGGAATCTGAGGTTACAGTAAGCTATGATAGTGCCATTGCATTGCAACTTGGGTGACAGAGTGAGACTTTATTTCCAAAAAAAAAAAAAAAAGAAAAAATGGAAAACCCAGGTAGACCTACAACAAATAAGGTGATTTAATTAACAATCAAAAAACTTCTGGCTGGGCATGGTGGCTTATGCCCGTAATCCCATTACTTTGGGAGGCTGAGACGGGAGGATCACTTGAGCCCAGGAGTTCAAGACCAGCCTGGCCAACATGGCGAAACTTCATCAATACAATAAAAAACAAACAAAAAGACCCCACAAAAATTAGCCAAGCATGGTGGTGCACATCTGCAGTCCCAGCTGCTCAGGAGGCTGAGATGGGAGGATTGATGGAGCCTAGAAGGGTGAGGTTACAGTGAGCAGTGATTGCACCACTGCACTCTAGTCTGGGTGACAGAGGGAGACCCTGTCTGGGAAAAAAAAAAAAAAAAACTTCCAATGAAGAGAAGTCCAGGCCCAGCTGGCTTCATTCTTTGAGGCCAGTAGAACTCTGTAACCAAAACCAGACAAAAATATCATAAGAAATCTAAACTATCAACCAATATCCTTTATTGAATTTTTTTTATATATGTATGTATGTGTATATATATATACATATATATATATTAAAATCTTCAGTAAAATGCTAGCAAAACAAATACAGCAACGTAAAAAGTATTACACATTTTGACCAAGTGGGATTTATCCCAGTATTGCAGGATTGTTTAACACACAAAAGTCAATCAATGTAACATACCATGTTAATAGAATAAAGTACAAAAATCACATGATCATTTCAATAGGTACAGAAAAAGCATTTAACAAAATTCAACACTCACTGCAACCTCTGCCTCCCAGGTTCAAGCAATTCTCCGGCCTCAGCCTCCCGAGAAGCTGGGACTACAGACACGCACCACCACACCCAGCTAATTTTTGTATTTTTAGTGGAGACGGGGTTTTACCATGTTGGCCAGGATGGTCTCATGACCTTGTGATCCACCCGCCTCGGCCTCCCAAAGTGCTGGGATTACAGGCGTGAGCCACCGTGTCCAGCCCCAACACTCTTTCATAATAAAAACACTCAACTAGGAATAGAAGGGAACTTTCTCAACCTGATAACGTCCATCTACACAAATCCACAGTTAACATCGTACTTAAAGGTGAACAACTGGGTGTTTTCCCACCAAGATCAGGAACAAGACAAGTATGTTCACTCTTGCCATTCTGTTCAACATTGTACTAGAGGGTCAAGCTAGGGCATTTAAGCAAGAAAAAGAAAAGCCGGCCGGGCGCGGTGGCTCAAGCCTGTAATCCCAGCACTTTGGGAGGCCGAGACGGGCGGATCACGAGGTCAGAAGATCGAGACCATCCTGGCTAACACGGTGAAACCCCGTCTCTACTAAAAAATACAAAAAACTAGCTGGGCAAGGTGGCGGGCGCCTGTAGTCCCAGCTACTCGGGAGGCTGAGGCAGGAGAATGGCGTAAACCCGGGAGGCGGAGCTTGCAGTGAGCTGAGATCCGGCCACTGCACTCCAGCCCGGGCGACAGAGCCAGACTCCGTCTCAAAAAAAAAAAAAAAAAAAAAAAAGAAATAAAAGCCAACCAGATTGGAAAGAAGAGTAAAACTACATCCACAGATGACATGATCTTGTAAATGGAAAATCCTAATGAATACACATACACATACACACATATACACACACACACAAATACTGTTAGAACTGATAAACAAGTTGGACAAAGTGACAGAATATAAGATCAATATACAAAAATTATCATTTTTCTATATACTAGCAATGAACAATCAAAAAATGAAATTAAGAAAATATAGTTGAGGCTGGGTGTGGTGGCTCATGCCTGTAATCCCAAAACTTTGGGAGGCCAAGATGGGAGGATCACTTGAAGCTAGAAGTTCAAGATGAGCCTGAACAACATAGCAAGGCCCTGTCTCTACTAAAAATAAAAATTAGCCAGGTATGGTGACATGCACCCGAAATCCCAGCTACTCAGAAGGCTGAGGTAGGTGGATCCCTTCAGCCAGGAGTTCGAGGCTGCAGTGAGCTATGATCACCCCACTGCAATCCAGCCTGGGTGACAAAGCAAGACCCTGTCTCTATAAATAAATAAATAAATTGTTTAAAAAAAGAAGATACAGTTGGCCTTTGAACAACACAGGCTTGAGTGGCATGGATTTGAACCGTGGATTTTTATATGTAAATTTTTAAAGATAAATGCATTGGAAAAACTTTTTAGATTTGCAACAATTTGAAAAATTTTGGCCAGGTGCAGTGGCTCAGACCTGCAATCCCAGCACTTTGTGAGGCCGAGGCAGGAAGATTACTTGGGCTCAGAAGTTCAAGACGAGCCTGGGCAACATGGCAAAACCCCGTCTCTACTAAAAATACAAAATTAGCCAGGTGTGGTGGCACACACCTGTAATCCCAGCTACTTGGGAGGCTAAGGCAGGAGAATTGCTTGAACCCAGGAGGCAGAGGTTGCAGTGAGCTGTGATTGCGCCATTGCACTCCAGCCTGGGCAACAAGAGTGAAACTCTGTCTCAATTAATAATAATAATAATCATCATCATCATCATCATCATCTCACAAACCATAGAGAATGGACATATCAAAAAAATTAAGAAAACTATATGAATGCATAAAATATATCTAGATACTAGTCTATTTTATCACTTAGTATCATAAAATATACACAAATCTATTATAAAAAGTTAAAATCTGTCAAAACATACGCTCACAAACACTTAAGAGACTTTACATGGTGCCATTCGCATTTAAGAAAAATATAAACATACAGGTGCAGTATTAATCACAACCGCATAAAATTAACAGTAGTGCTGTACTACCGTAATAATTTTGTAGCTAGCTCCTGTTATTTTGATGAGCCTCAAGTATTGGGAGTATCTGCTTAAAATGCCACATGATGCGGTTCACGCCTGTAATCCCAGCACTTTGGGAGGCCGAGGCGGGCAGATCACGAGGTCAGGAGATCGAGACCATCCTGGCTAACACGGTGAAACTCCGTCTCTACTAAAAATACAAAAAATTAGCCGGGCGTGGTGGCGGGCACCTGTGGTCCCAGCTACTCGGGAGGCTGAGGCAGGAGAATGGCGTGAACCCAGGAGGCGGAGCTTGCAGTGAGCCGAGATCACGCCACTGCACTCCAACCTGGGTGAGAGTGAGACTCCGTCTCAAAAAAATAAAAAGAAAAAAAATGCCACATGATGCTAATCATCTCTTTGTGAGCAGTTTGTCTCTTGAGTAAATTATGTATAGCAGTAAAAAGTAATCTCTTGCAGTTCTCGAGGTTTTTGTTTTGTTTTGTTTTTGATACGGAGTTTTGTTCTTGTCGCCCAAGCTGGAGTGCAGTGGCATGATCTTGGCTCACTGCAACCTCCTCCACCTCCCGGGTTCAAGCAATTGTCCTGCCTCAGCCTCCCAAGTAGCTGGGATTACAGGCACCCACCATCACGCCTGGCTAATTTTTGTATTTTTAGTAGAGACGGTTTCACCATATTGGCCAGGCTGGTCTTGAACTCCTGGCCTTGTGATCCGCCTGCACTTAATGCCAACAGGTATGAAAACATTGCACTTTTTGCAAAATACCTTTTAATCTCATATTGAAAATGAAGCTTTTATGTGGGTACAGGACTGCTATAAGAAAGGCATACAGTCCATGATGTGATTATTACTTATCGCATGCCTGAGCTCAAGGCTTCCACTCGCCTCAGCCTCTCAAAGTGCTGGGATTACAGATGTGAACCCCACGCCCAACCCTACCTCATCAACTTTTTAATGCAGACAGAAGTGCCCTATTCTGGAAAAGAAATGTCACAAAGGATATTGTATTAGTAAGAACAAGAAGTGAGCACCAGGATATAAGGCAGGAAGAGATAGGCTAACTCTGCTATTTTGTGCAAATACAGTTCAGTTTATGATAGGGGCTGCCATTGTATATAAAGCTGCTAACCCCTGAGCCTTGAATGGAAAAGATGAGTACCAGCTGCCAGCCTTTTGGCTGTACAGCAAGAAGGCCCAGGCAACAAGAGCCCTTTTTCTGGATTGCTCCATTGATATTTTCTTCCTGAAGTCAGGAAGTACTTTGCCAGTAAGGGACTGCCTTTTAAAAGTTCTTTTGGATTAACTTGGTGTTATGGTGCATACTTGTAGTCTCAGCTACTTGGGAGGCTGAGGCAGGAGAATCACTTGAGCCCAGGAGTTGGAGGCTGCAGTGAGCTATGACCGTGCCAGTGCACTCCAGCCTGGGTGACAGGGACCCTACCCTGTCTCTAAAAAAATAATAAAGTTCTGTGGCCAGGCGTGGTGTCTCACATCTGTAATCCTAGCACTTTGGGAGGCCGAGGCAGGCAGATCACAAGGTCAGGAGTTCGAGACCAGCCTGGCCAACATGGTGAAACCCCATCTCTACTAAAAACACAGAAATTAGCCGGGCGTGGTGGCAGGCGCCTGTAATCCCAGCTACTCAGGAGTCTGAGGCGGGAGAATTGCTTGAACCTGGGAGGAGGAGGTTGCATGAGTTGAGACCATACAATTGCACTCCAGCCTAGGTGACAAGAGTGAAACTCTATCTCAAAAAAAAAGAAAAAAAAAAAAAAAAAGAATGTGAAAAGTCAACCTACAGAATGGGAGAAAACATTTAAAAAGTGTATATCTGATAAGGGACTTTAATCTGGAACATACAAAGTTCTCTTAAAACTCAACAATATGAAGACAAATAACCCAATTGAAAAAATGGGCAAAGGGTCTGAATAGGCATTCCTCCTATATATTTCTCCATATATATATAAAAAAAAGATATATATATATCATTAGTAAGCATATGTAAACTTGTTCAACATCATTAGTCATTAGGGGAATGCAAATCAAAACCACAATGAGATACTGTACCACTTCACACCCACTGGAATAGCTATAGTCAAAAAGGTGGATAATAAGTGTTGATAAAGAAGCAGATAGCCGGGCGCGGTTGCTCGCGCCTGTAATCCCAGCACTTTGGGAGGCCGAGGCGGGCGGATCACGAGGTCAGGAGATCGAGACCATCCTGGCTAACACGGTGAAACCCCGTCTCTACTAAAAATACAAAAAATTAGCCGGGCGTGGTGGTGCGTGCCTGTAGTCCCAGCTACTCCGAGGCTGAGGCAGGAGAATGGCCAGGAGGCGGAGCTTGCAGTGAGCCGAGATGGTGCCACTGCACTCCAGTCTGGGCGACAAAGCGAGACTCCGTCTCAAAAAAAAAAAACCAAAAAAAAAAAAAAAAAAAAAAAGAAGCAGATAAATTGGAACCTTTGTACATTGCTGGTAGGAATGCAGCCAGTTTGGAAAACAATATGGCAATTCCTCTTAAAGTTCAGAAGAAAGTTAAGATTATTGACCAACAATCTACTCCTAGTATATACCAAGAGAAATATAAATATACTTCCACAAAAAAATTTGTACATGAATGTCCATAGCAATATTACTCACAACGACCCCAAAGGGGAAACAACCCAATGTCCATTAACTGATAATGGACAAACAACATGGGGTATATCCATACAATGAAATATTATTTTGTAACAAAAAGGAGTGAACAGATTCATGCTACAACATGAATGAACCTTGAAAAAATTACAGTAAGTGAAAGAAGCCAGACACAAAAGGCTACATGTTACATAACTCCTTTTATATAAAATATTCAGAATAAGTAAATCTATAGAGAGGGAAAGTAGATTAGTGGGTCCCAGGGGCTGGGGAGGAGAAGTGGGAATGACTCCTAATGAGTATAGAGTTTCTTTTTGGGGTGATAAAAATGTCCTGAAATGAGATAGTGGTGATAGATGCACACCTCTATAAATGTATTTAAAAACTAATGAATTGTACATTTTTAAAGGGTGAACTTTATGGTATGTGGATTATTTCTCAATAAAGCATTATTAAACAAATAGTAAATTTAGGAGAGGGAGTCCTGAGTGTCTGCCATGAAAGCAGAGATTGGAAACTGGGCTAGGGATTCAAAGACTCCCCATGGGCAGCTCATGTGGAAGGGACCTGCTGACAGCCCAGACCCTGCATTAGAGTCCAACCTGTGTTACTGACTTACGATGAATTTCCCAACAAAACTCTGAATCTCTGCCTGCCTTACTGAATCATATGGTAGCAAAAGACTGAAGCCCTTCTCAATACAAATTAGTAGGTGATGTATATATTATACATTGATACAATGCAATAATATTTAGATTTTAAAAAGAATGAGATAGGCCAGGCGTGGTAGCTCATGCCTGTAATCCCAGCACTTTGGGAGGCCAAGACAGGTAGATCACTTGAGGTCAAGAGTTCGAGACCAGCCTGGCCAATATAGTGAAACCCTGTCTCTACTAAAATTACAAAAACTAGCTGGGTGTGATGGTGCAAGCCTGTAGTCCCAGCTACTCAGGAGGCTGAGGCAGGAGAATCACTTGAACCCAGAAGGCAGAAGTTCAGTGAGCCGAGATTACACCACTGCACTCCAGCCTGGGCTCTGTCTCAAAAAAAAAAAAAGAGATATATAATACTAGGTAATATTTATTTAGTATTAGATGCTCTCAAGCACTTTCATGAAGACTTTATTTAATCATAATATCAACTCTGTGAAATATAATTATTAGCCCATCAGAAGATAACACCAAGCTATAGAGGTTAAGTACACAGCAAAATCAAAGCTCAACCAAGGGATTTTGACTCCAGAGTTCATCTCTAATCCAGCAGTTCTCAAAGGGTGGTTGGGGAACCCCAAGACCCTTTTAGGGGATAGGTCTGCAAGTTTAAAACTGTAGTCATAATGATACAAACATGTTACTTGTCTTTTTCACTAATTTTCTCATGATTATACAGTGGAGTTTTTGAGAGGCTACATGACATGTAATTACATCATCACTGTTTAAAAATTTTTTGTTTTCATTTCTGGTATAGTAGATGTGGATTGATAGAAGTCACATAAATGAAAGCTCTTTTGAGGTCTTCAGTAATTTTTTTTCTCTTCCTGTACCATGCATTATAAAACGTTGCTGAGATCAAAAGTTCAGAACTGCCACTCTAAACTACTGTCTAGTCTAAACTATTATTCTATACTTCTCATCTTTATCTGTTAAGGATTGATCTCTAATCCTTTTTTGTTTGTTTGTTTGTTTTTTAGAGACAGGGTCATGCTCTGTTGCCCAGACTAGAGTGTAGTGGAACAATCATAGCTCACTGCAGCCTCAAACTCATGGGCTTAAGTGATCCACCTGCTTTGGCCTCCTGAGTAGCTAGAATTCCAGATACAAGGCACCATGCCTGGCTAACTTTTTAAAATTTTTCATAGAGATAGGGTCTTACCATCCTGTCCAGGCTGGCCTTAAGCTCTTGGCCTCAAGCAGTCCTCCTGCCTCAGCCTCCCAAAGCACTGGAATTACAAGTGTGAGCCACCACGCCCAGCCCAAAATAAATTTTTTTTTAAGCAAGATGTAGAAAAGTGATTATAATATGTTTCCATTTAGGTAAGAACAAAAATGGAGAGGACTATACCTGTACTCTCTGTACATAGGATCCATACAGAACTTCTAATGATGGTTGTCCCTGTGGTGGGATACTGGGGGACAGGAAATAATGAAGCAGGAGAATTTTTACTGTATAAACTTTAGTTCTGTTGGCTCTTTTTCTTCTATCATGTGTATGTTAACTTTCTTAAAACACAGTTTAGCTGGGCACGGTGGCTAACACCTGTAATCCCAGCACTTTGGGAGGCCAAGGTGGGCAGATCACAAGGTCAGGAGTTTGAGACCAGCCTAACCAACATGGTGAAACCCCATCTCTACTAAAAATACAAAAATTAGCCAGGCCTGGTGGTGCATCCCTGTAATTTCAGCTACTCAGGAGGCAGAGGCAGGAGAATTGCTTGAACCCAGGAGGCAGAGGTTGCAGTGAGCCGAGATTGCGCCACTGCACTCCAGCCTAGGCAACAAGAGCAAGACTCTGTCTCAAAAACAAAACAAAACAAAAAACACAGTTTAAAAAATAGCCATAGGAAAAAGAGAAAAAATTATAAACAAACAGAGTGATTAACTGTTTCTTCTGGCTTTGCTGTCCTGTGGTTCATCTCTCAGGATCTTAGCCTGAACCTTGGTGTAAGGATTGGCATACTCGTTCTACTCCCTTGCAGGGATATAGGAAGAATAAATAGTAGATGTAAAAGTACTTTGAAAGGCATTAAGTTCTGGGTGGGAGAAGGACATTGTTAATGAATTTGAATGTTTCATTAACGTGTGCACTAATTTTCTTCTAGGTTTGTTTTGGGTCCCACAGATTAGAGGGAGGATCAATGTATTATCTTGCAGTTAGTTGTACAAAAGGGGCCTTTGTAGACACATGTTTCTGATTTTTTTAGGATCAAGAAATGCAGAAATTACTATGAAATTCTGGGAGTTTCTCGAGATGCCAGTGATGAAGAGCTTAAGAAAGCTTACAGAAAACTCGCCCTGAAATTTCACCCTGACAAGAACTGTGCTCCTGGAGCAACAGATGCTTTCAAAGGTCTGATCCTGAACCAATGCTCAATGGTGCCCTTGTCATGATTGGTCATAATAAGTTGCTTTTAGCCTTCCCCATAGTTGTTTCATAAGGCCATAAGGAGGGTTTTTCCCCCTGCCACACCTCTTAAATAGTGATCATCAGCATAGCTCCCTTGATTTTACCTAGGCTGGAGTGCAGTGGTGACATCTCAGCTCACTGCAACCTCCACCTCCCAGGCTCGAGTGATCCTCCCACCTCAGCCTCCCAAGGAGCTGGGACTACGGGTGAGCATCACCATGCCTGGCTAATTTTTGTATCTTTTGTGGAGACGAGGTTTTGCCATGTTGCTCTGGCTGATCTCAAACTCCTGAGCTCAAGTAGTCTGCCTGCCTAGGCCTTCCAAGGTGCTGAAATTACAGGCGTGAGCCACTGTGCCCGTCCTCCATGATATTTTAAGAAATATATTCTTTAGGCTGAGCACAGTGGCTCACACCTGTAATCCTAGCATTTTGGGAGGCCGAGATGGGTGGATCACCTGAGGTCAGGAGTTTGAGACCAGCCTGGTCAACATGGTGAAACCCCCTCTCTACTAAAAATACAAAAATTACCCAGGCCTAGTGGTGCACGCCCATAATCCCAGCTACTTGGGAAGCTGAGGAAGGAGAATTGCTTGAACCTGGGAGGTAGAGGTTGCAGTGAGCCAAGATCACGTCACTGTACTCCAGCCTGTGCGACAGGAGCGAGACTCCATCTCAAAAAAAAAAAAAAGAAATACATTCTTTAAAAATATTTTGGACCCAACACATGAATACAAATCTTAAGAGCTTCACCTGGCCAGGCAAGGTGGCTCACACCTGTAAACCCCAGCACTTTGGGAGGCTGAGATAGGAGGATTGCTTGAGCTCAGGAGTTTGAGACCAGCCCACGCAACATAGTGAGACCTCATCTCTACTAAAAATAAAAATAAAAAAAAATTAGCCAGGCATGGTAGCATGTGCCTGTAGTCCCAGCTTCTTGGGAGGCTGAGGTGGGAGGATTGCTTGAGCCAGAGGTCAAGGCTGCAGTGAGCTGTGATTACACCACTGCACTCCAAGTCACTGTTTCAGGCAGAGATCATCAGTGAATTCTAAAGCCATTGAGTGCTAGGTTGTTGTCACCTATGGGGTATTCTTGCCAAAATGCTTGACCTGAATCTAATAATGAGGAAACAATCAGAATATGAAACATTCTACAAGAATACTGACCTGTTCTTCCAAGAAATTTAACATAATGAAAAACAAAAAAGGTGGGGACAGTTTTAGATTAAAAGAAACTAAATGCAGTACTTGATCTTGCATGGATGCATTGGATGATAATGGACTGATGTTAATTTCCTTAGCTGTGATAATGGTGTTGTGATCACATAGGAGAATGTCTTTCTCCTTGGGAGATATATGTTGAGGTATTTAGGGGAAGGTGACATAATATCTGTGGCCTACTTTCAAATAGTTCAGCAAAATAAATGTATACTAATTACAATATATATGTACATATGTATATATAGAGTTGTGGGTAACAGAGTGGCAAGGCAAACATTTAACAATTTCCCAGGTAAAAGAATCATAAAGAAATACTCTTTCTGACTGTGTTTCTGACAGTGTTGACTAAATTACAGGTAGAGAGTGGGGGATGCCTTAAAAGGTTTTTTTTCGAGGTTTGTATTGATTGGTGCTACTGATTGTATGTTTAAATGAAATTGGTCAAGGTTCACACATTTGCACATAGAAAGGAGACATGTTGGTAAACATACGTAATTATTCAGCCTTTGAAACTTCCTTGAGACATTGGAAATACGTTTCTTAATTTCAGAAAATAATTATCTAAAGTTAACTGAAATAAGACTATGATGAAGACTTTTTAGTCAGGCAGGAAGGTTTTTATTAAGATTGTTTCAGAGTAGAATTCAGGAAATTTTTCTGACTACAAGTTAGAATGTCACTATGGATGTGTGAACTGTTTCCAACATAAACCATTGCACTCAAGTGAAATAAGTACACTGTTTTGGCTAGATGCAGTGGCTCACACCTATAATCCCAAACTTTTGGAGGCCAAGGTGGGAGGATCACTTGAGGCCAGGAATCTGAGACTAGTCTCGGCAATGTAACAAGATCCCATCTCTAAAAAAAATTTTTTTAAAGTAAAGAACACTCTTCGTGTGTGTGTGTGTGTGTGTGTGTGTGTGACGAAGTCTCACTCTGTTGCCCAGCCTGGAGTGCAGTGGCATGATCTTGGCTCACTGCAAGCTCCCAAAGAGCTGGGATTACAGGCATGAGCCACTGTGCCTGGCCAGAACACATTTTTTATGAATGAGAGTGCTGACCAGTTGGAGAACATTTCCCCAACATTCCTGGGACTTGTGGTGACTGGGAACCCAAACTGAGGGGGGATTCCTAACTTCTAGAACAACTGGGATGACTCCAGGACTGTTGATTGGGAGTTAACTCACTTCAGCAGTAGTTCTTAATTCCTGTGATTCCAATGTTGTTGTTTCTGGCGATTAGGGAAAACCTGAAGGGCAAGCACTTTGAAGAACTTTCTAGGCCCAAGCACCTCTCCTTGGGCCCCTGAGAAGTTGTCCAGCACGAGTCACCTCTAGGCTCTTCATCACTGCTGCTTGATCACTCTCAGCCATAGCAAAGACTGTGTCCTCATGTGCTGCTTCTTGTTGATTGCAGCAATAGGAAATGCATTTGCAGTCCTGAGCAATCGTGATAAGAGACTTCGCTATGATGAATACGGAGATGAACAGGTGACTTTCACTGCCCCTCGAGCCAGACCTTATAATTATTACAGGGATTTTGAAGCTGACATCACTCCAGAAGAACTGTTCAACGTCTTCTTTGGAGGACATTTTCCTACAGGTTAGTCTCCCCAAATTATCATTCTTAAACATATTTCTTTATTTATGGCTCTCAGCAAACTCCTGTTTGAAAATCTGAATAGAGGGACAATGGAATGATGGAAACAGCAAGGATTTGGAATCAATTGAGCAGGAGTTTGAGGCAAGTCTCCAGCCTCCAGCTGTGCATAATTTTGACCAGATCATTTAGTTTCTCTGACCCTGTTTCCTCTCCTGAAAAATGGGGCTGTTAATAATACCTACTTCACAGGGTCACTGTGAGGATTAGATATTTTTAAGTGCCTTTTAAATAAGTAACAAAATGCCTATTATTATTATTATAAAATAGCACTTACAAAGATAAAAGATAGGAAAGTACCCCCAGCAAGTTGGAAGTTGGTATAATTCAATGCCCAGGAAGTAAATTGAATTTTATGAGTTGCTATTAAAAGATACCAGTGACACAATATGGCATTGGGCACGGAAGCAGATGTGAACATGCCAAATAGGATTCATGGCCCAAATGCTCTCTCTCTTCTAGCCTTTTGGGGGTTCTCTCTCACTAGTTGCAAAGGACTATTTAAATGAAGTCAGGAGAGCTCAGCACACTTTAGCTCCAGCTGGTTCACTTGGCTTGCCTACTGTCTTATTTTTCTACTGGGTAAAATAGGCCAATACTCTATCCTTAACAAACCTAGCTGGGAACAAGGACCTTGAAAAAGACAAGGAAGGATTGGGTGCGGTGGCTCACGCACTTTGGGAGGCCAAGGTGGGTGGACCACTTGAGTTCAGGAGTTCGAGACCAACTGCAATGTGATGAAACCCCATCTCTACTAAAAATACAAAAGTTAGCCAGGCGTGGTGGCGGGTGCCTGTAACCCCAAATACTGAGGAGGCTGAGGTAGGAGAATCGCTTGAACCCAGGAAGCAGAGGTTGCAGTGAGCTGAGATCATGCCATTGCACTCCAGCCTGGGTAACAGAGCAAAACCCGTCTCCAAAAAAAGGAAAAAGGCAAGGAAGGAGTGTTCGCCATATCCCATACTAAGTATTTCTTTCTCTTTCTTTTCCAGGAAATATTCATATGTTTTCAAATGTGACAGATGACGCTCACTATTACCGCCGACGGCACCGACATGAGAGGACACAGACTCAGAAGGAGGAGGAAGAAGAGAAACCTCAGGTACCTAGGGAGGGAGGAGTGCTGCTGCCCATAAACAGTTGTACTGGACCAACCTTGATGGTACATGATCAAATTTTAGAAGTTGAACTTGAGATATGTTGCTAAGATGTGCTTTAGGAAAGCAAAAGCAATGGTGAGAAGAGCTGGAAAATTGGCCTAAATAGGCAGAATTGTATCCCCTCCCTCTGCCCATTCTTGGGTGGCTCTCCCAGGATCTCAGCAATCCTGTGGGGCTGACTTCATCAAGGCTTTTTTTTTTTGAGAGAGGGTCTCACTGTCACTCACGCTGGAGTATAATAGTACAAACACAGCTCACTACAACCTCGAACTCCAGGGCTTAAGCAATACTCCTACCTCCGCCTCTCATGTAGCTGGGACTATAGGTGCATGCCATCATGCCCAGCTCATTTTTTGTAGAGATCAGTTCTCACCCTGTTTCCCAGGCTGGTCACGAACTCCTGAACTCAAGTGATCCTCCTGCCTTGGTCTCCCAAAGTGCTGGGATTACAGGCATGAGCCCCTCTCTGGCTTCAAAATTTTCTTGGCTGCAGAAAATAGGAACTCTCTTCAAAATATTTAGAACTAAAGGGGGTTTAAGGTAAGGGATCAAAGGAGTCTCATGAAGCTCAAGGATAAGAAGCACAGCTGGGCTTATGACAGACAGGAACAAAGAACTGGGATACTGTCAGGCTCCCAAGCAGCTGTGCTCTGCAGGACTCTTTGGGCCCAGATTGTCTCTAGTTTTCCTGCCACTCTTTGCCTCTGTTTTGTTTTCACCAAGCAGCTTTGCTTGTTCTACTTCCCCTTGCAAATAGCTAGTCTACAGTGCCTGATGGTGTGTGTTCTTCCTTAAAGTGACAACACAGAAGTGAAGGGTGATGAGTCTCAATCCCAGATTCCTAGGAGAGAAAATGTGATTATCTCTGCCAGAGTTAGATGTCCTCCCAGTCCATCAGCTGTGGCCAAGCATAATGCTAACCTGGCTCCTAGAGCCCCACTCCTGTAAGAGGCACAGTCTGGGCAGGTTTACCTTGAGATGTTTGCTTCATTGGTCTTGTTAATGGGGCTGCAGGGGGATTACTGGCTATCAATCCAGGTTGTTGTTGGGCCTCCTTCAGCCTGCTCAGCAGAGAGAATAAATGTTATTTGGTATAGATTGAGTATCCCTTATCTGAAGTATATGAGACAAGTAGTATTTCAGATTTCAGATTTTTTTTTTTGGATTTTGGAATATTTGCATTATACAATTATACATTTGACAATTCCTAATCTGAAAATCTGAGGCTGGGTGCAGTGGCTCACACTTGTAATCCTAACACTTTGGGAGGCTGAGGCAGGAGGATTGCTTGAGCCTAGGAGTTCGAGACTAGCTGGGCAACATGGCAAGATCTTGTCTCTACAAAAATTTTAAAATTAACTGCACACGGTGGTGTACACCTGTGGTCCCAGCTTCTCAGGAGGCTGAGGTGAGAGAATCATCAGAACCCAGGAGGTCAAGGCTGCAGTGAGCCATGTTTGTGTCACTATACTCTAGGCTGGGTGACAGAGCAAGACCATGTCTCAAAAAAAAAAAACCAAAAAATTGAAATCCAAAATGCTCCAATGAGCATTTCCTTTTGAGTGTCATCCTGGTACGCAAAAAGTTTTAGATTTTGGAGCATTTTTTATTTTGAATTTTCTGATTAGGACTGCCCAACCTGTACTTCTCAGCTGAAAGTACAACCTTCCCAGAAAAGCCTGAGGCTTTGTGGATCCTCCTATGCAGTGCATTGGTAATTTGTTATTTTCTTTGGGACAACTGTCTTATTTTCAATAAGCTTTATATTGATAAAGAACACTTACAGGCCAGGCGCAGTAGCTCACACCTGTAATCCCAGCACTTTGGGAGGCCGAGGTGGGTGGATCACGAGGTCAGGAGATTGAGACTATCCTGGCTGCGGTGAAACCCCGTCTCTACTAAAAATACAAAAAAAATTAGCCGGGCATGGTGGCGGGCGTCTGTAGTCCCAGCTACTCGGGAGGCTAAGGCAGGAGAATGGCGTGAACCTGAGAGGCGGAGCTTGCAGTGAGCCGAGATCGCACCACTGCACTCTAGCCTGGGCGACAGAGAAAAAAAAAAAAAAAAAGCACTTACAGCAAGTTTTTTTTTTTCTTTTTCAGACTACATATTCTGCATTTATTCAGCTACTTCCAGTTCTTGTGATTGTGATTATATCTGTCATTACTCAGCTGCTGGCTACTAATCCCCCATATAGTCTGTTCTATAAATCGTAAGTCTGATATTTCTCAATCTTTTTCAGTAACAGTCTGGGGGTGAAAGACTTGAAGGTTTTGCTGATACATTACTAACATTTCATTTCACCTTTTGCTGTAGAAAACACCAATTTGATGTTTAAAGGAACAGCTGGGTAGTCATGGTGCTGAGACTCAAAAATACTGAAGCAGTCTCCTGTGTGCCTCAGGAAATAGATTGTTTTGTTCTATAGTGACATCATCTGGTCAGCTGCAGAACAGCAGTAACTGGTTTTTGAAGGATCAGTAGAATTTAAGGTTTAGATGAACACATTATCACACCATGGTAGAGTTAGAAAGACTCTGTTGAGCTGTTGATAGGATTGCTGGACCCTGTGGGTCTCAGAGCAAAGTATTAATAATGGGGATCAAGTGATTATTTTCAATTTTTTTGTTTTTGTTGAAGATAGAGAAATTCCTTGTAATGCTTTTTGCATACAGATTATAAACTCTGATAGGATTTTAAAAAATTTCTTCAATTAATTATTTCAGTTGATTCAGTTTCCAAAGTTTGGTCCCCAGACCAGCCATCATCAGTATCAACAGGCAACATGTTAGAGAGGCAGATTCTAGGGCCCCTCCAAATCCATTGAATTAGAGGCTCTGGGGGTAGGACCAGAAGCCTGAGTTTTAGCAAACCCTCCAGATTATCCTAGTCCACACTGAGGTTTGAGAATCACTAGATTATCTTTTTTGTTAGTAATGAATAATAAATTATTGTTCATGATTATAGTTTAGTGGGAAAAAATCTTTTAAAAGTAGAATTTATTAGACAATACATAGCAGGAAGAGTCTTTGTCAGTGATCACTGTAGACTGAAAACCATCATTCCAGGTCAATCCAGGTCAGTATTTACCTTTTTTGTTTGTTTTTGTTTTTTTGAGACAGAGTCTCGCTCTGTCACCTGGGCTGGAGTGCCATGGTGCAATCTGGGCTCGCTTCAACCTCCATCTCCCTGTCAAGCAATTCTTGTGCCTCAACCTCCTGAGTAGCTGGGATTACAGGCGGCACACACCACCACACCCGGCTAATTTTTATATTTTAGTAGAGACAGGGTTTCACTATGTTGGCCAGGCTAGTCTCGAACTCCTAACCTCAGGTGATCCACCCACCTCGGCCTCCCAAAGTGCTGGGATTACAGGCATGAGCTGTTGGGCCCAGCTAGTATTTTCCTTTTACAGAGAGCGAAGCTGAGGCTGAAAGAGAGGTTTTTTGTTGTTTTTATTTTTGAGGCAGTCTTGCTCTGTCGCCCAGGCTTCCGGGCTGAAGTGCAGTGGTGCAATCTTGGCTCACTGTAATCTCCTTCCTCCGGGTTCAAGTGATTCTCATGCTTCAGCCTCCTGAGTAACTGGGATTATAAGCATGTGCCACCACACCTGGCTAATTTTTGTATTTTTTAGTAGAGACTGGGTTTCACCATGTTGGCTGGGCTGGTCTCAAATACCTGATGTCCACCTGTCTTGGCCTCCCAAAGTGCTGGGATTACAGTCATGAGCCACTGCGCCCAGCCTTCAGAGAGAGGTTTTTGCCATCAGGTCACACACT
This sequence comes from Theropithecus gelada, assembly GCF_003255815.1. NCBI lineage: Eukaryota > Metazoa > Chordata > Mammalia > Primates > Cercopithecidae > Theropithecus > Theropithecus gelada. The sequence goes on along the minus strand of NC_037673.1, from coordinate 135,810,292 downwards.
GATTTCCTCTGTTTCCCAGCTTCTCATGTTTTTCCATATGGCACTTCAGCTTTCTTTCTTGTGAGGCCCGCGGGGTAAGCACGGACCTGCTCTGTAAGATCCCCCAACCCCTTAGAGTGAGGGGAGAGCAGTCATGGCCTCGGCTCTTACTCTAATTAGAGAGGATCTAAGGAGAGGGCCGGGAAAAGGCCAAATAAAATGTAGCCCCTTTAAGTAGAATTTGTCCAATTTGAAGAAAACCATCTTGGATTCTACACATTTCTGTCACATTGTTTTAACTTGAGTTTGAGGTCCCTTCTGTATTTCCTTACGGTTAGAATTTAGTCAGCTCAGTACTCTTAATGTTGCTGAGCACCAGATACCATTGGATGCCTTGGACCCACAGAGAGTTAGCTCTGAAGCATCATTGAAATATTTTGTCTGAGTTTCTTGCATTTCTCAGTTAGCAGCTATGTGCGAAGTACTTTTTATCATGTCCAAAATATTGCTTCTAGGTTGGTGTGAGCTATCTGTTTTTTTAATTTGCTATATAACATAATCAGTTCATTCAACCAGCATTTATAATAACCTACTCTGTCAGGTACCATACTAGATCCTACACAACATAAAAATTGTTTGTTTTAAGCATTCAGCATTCTCTTTTAGCACAGAGAGCAGTAAAAGAGAGGTGAGTCTTTTAAGAGAATAAACTATGCTGAAGCTGAATTCATGGTATGAACGTGCTTACATAATACAATTATGATGATGTTATACGTATAATTTTGCTAAGGATATAAGAAGTGTTGGGTACATTAGAAAATGATATCTACCTCTGCTCTGTGAGCAGATGATGGTGATGATATCTGTGAGGTCAGTGCTAAGAGTAATATTGCCAAATATTATGAGCTCACATGAGCCTCTCTCTCCTTGTTTCAGGACCTTGGGCTACACCATTTCTAGAGAAACTCAGAACCTGCAGGTGCCTTACTTTGTGGATAAAAACTTTGACAAGGCCTACAGAGGAGCTTCTCTGCATGACCTGGAGAAGACAATAGAGAAGGATTACATTGATTATATCCAGACTAGTTGTTGGAAGGAGAAACAACAAAGTAAGATGCTGTAAAAGGGGCATTAGCCGGTGGCCGTGGTTCCTGGCCGTAGGCACCCCCAGCCTCCTGATCCCTCCTCTCTTCTTGTTTGGGGCTACACATGTTTATGTGAACAGAGTCAGAGGACAAAGACCATTCAGGATACTACAAAAAAGTGGGGGAAATTTATTGACAGGATACATGTGGCCAGGACTTGGCAATCAGGAATTTAGGTGGCGCTAGTCACCTGTCTATATGCCCGTCTCTCTTTGGGTCTCTACCTCTCTGCCCATCTGCCCCCTCTCTTCTCCCCACCAGCTGCCTTCCTTCCTTTCTTCCAGTTTCCCTTTTTCATAACCTTGTTTGCCATGGTTTACAGTAGTTGCCACCCTCCTTATCACTCTCTCAAATTCCCCAGCCTCACCAGTCAGTGCCCCTTTCTGCAGCACACACCTCCGTTAAGTTCTTGGTGCTCGCTGATTTGGTCCACAGTTTCCCAATTCCACACTCTGTAGAGGGAAATCTGATTGAGCCAGCCTTACTTTTTGAACCAGAACAAAGGTTTAGAGGTTTCTGGTATTGAATGAGGTGTCCCCTACCCTCACCTCCAGCTGGTTGTGGCCACACAGAACAAAAGTGACCCCCTGGGTCTGCCCCTTTGGGTGTGGCAGGCCTTCCCCCCTATTTCCCTTTCTGGAGACAGTGGGGATGACAGCATCTGCCACTGGCTTACAGCTCCAGCAAGTATTACTAAGGAGTGTCTGCAGAAGGGGCAGCCCGGTCTCAGCCAACAGCTTCACCTTTGGTCCCACTTGAATTCTACACACACACTGCATTAGTGACTGTGTCTTCTCAAACTTGGTTTTGGTTATTTTTATTTTCTTTTTTATTTTTCAGGGGCTACCCTTTTAACTGAAGTTTTGGCTCATGTTTAAAAAGCAAATTCTGACTCATTTCTAAAGCCTTATTACTGAGTATCATTAAATATCTAATGGAGTCTGATAAAATTAGCTCGTCGGTCACAGTGCTGCTAAGCCCTCAGTGACCATCACACACTCCCAACTCCGCCCTCAAGTTAAACTCTCCTTCCTCTGTGTTCTTAAAGCACTTTGTTCAACCTGCTAACATAGTACCAATCACACAGTGTTAGAGTTCCAGAGATATATGTCAGTCTCCCCTGCAAGACTATGGGCTCTCTGGGAATAAGAACTTGGTCTTACTAATTTTGTGTCTCAGGGCCCTGGCACAGTGCTTGCTTCAGAACAGGTGCTCAACAAATGTCTTTTGAAGAGAGGATTCTCAGGAGTAGAAAACAATGAAAATGCTGAAGATTGTGAATAACAACAGCAGGGTTAGTGTCCTAACTCACCCTTAGGGACCTGGTCTCTGCCCCCTATTTCTGTAAGGCAAAGTCCCACTGTTCTCTCAAAGTGCATTAGGAAGTTGGTGAGCAGTGACTCTGGGATATAAGAGGAAATTAAATAGGAAGAGGAAATTCCATTTTTATTGAAAAACACTGAGGGTTCAGGAAATACTCTACCCCATTGCTAAACTAGATTTTACAAGAATCAAAAATCAGGAAAGAATTTTGGAGCAGGAGAAAGGCCTCATACTAAAAGGCAGTATATAGGCCAGGCATGGTAGCTTATGCCTATAGTCCTGGCACTTTGGGAGGCCGAGGCAGGAGGATTACTTGAGTCTAGGAGTTTGAGACCAGCCTGGGAACCCCATCTCTACAAAAAGTATAAGAATAAGCCAGGTGTGGCAGCACATGCCTGTGGTTCCAGCTACTCAGAAGGTCAAGCCTGGGAGATCGAGGCTACAGTGAGCTGTGATCACTCCACTGCACTCCAGCCTGGGCTACAGAGCGAGATCCTGTCTCAATAAAAAGGCAGTATATACATGGATCCAAATCAGGTGAAAGCCAGTATATGTCCTGAAAGTCCCTATCGTCTGGGTCCTGGGAGGGCTTTGACTTTGTTGCTTTCTGCAAGAACTGGATGAAAATCTGCATTTCACATTCTTCAGACACCCCCTGCCCCACATCTTTCTCTATGGCAGTAAGATGCTGGAATTATGCAAAGAGCTCATGGTAAGGATTGCACCAGAGGTGGTTTCTAAGCTTTTGTCCCCATCCCCACGAGGCCTAGTTCAGAGCTTCAGCACTCTCCAGGTATAAATAAAAATCCAGTGAGTGGCCAGGTACCATGGCTCATGCCTGTAATCCCAGCACTTTGGGAGGCCAAGGAGGGTGGATCACCTGAGGTCAGGAGTTTGAGACCAGCCTAGCCACATGGTGAAACCCTGTCTCTACTGAAAATACAAAAATTAGCTGGGAGTGGTGGCGCGCGCCTGTAATTCCAGCTATTCGGGAGGCTGAGGCAAGAGAATCACTTGAACCCAGGAGGCAGAGGTTGCAGTGAGCCAAGATCATGCCACTGCACTTCAGCCTGGGTGACAGAGCGAGACTCCATCTCAAAAAATAAAAAATAAAAAATAAAAATCCAGTGAGTAAGCATGAAGCGTGTACCCACAAGTTCCAAATGGGGGTTATCAGCACAAACCCCTTACAAATCTATTTCTGGCATTTAAGTACAGTGGCTATGCAGAGCCTGCACACAACCCAAGTGCCATTTGAGAACAAGCAGCATCTGCCCTCTGAATCCAGCAGGAAGTGCAGCCAACAAGGTTAAATTTAGCACTTGGAGGTTGTAAAAATAAACCCACTTGAGAACAAAGTTCACTCTTGGCAAAATACCAAATGCAAACTGTTTTTAGCAAGGTTAGCCATTGACTTTTTAAATCTTTGGTTCATTTATTTTCTCTGCTCTTCCTTAGAATGCTTAATCTGGGTAAACTTTTTTTTTTTTTTTTTTTTTTTTTTTTTTTTTTGAGACAGTCTCGCTCTGTCACCCAGGCTGGAGTATAGTGGTGCAATCTCGGCTCATTGCAACCTCCACCTCCCGGGTTCAAGCAATTCTCCTGCCTCAGCCTCCCGAGTAGCTGGGACTACAGGCACATGCCACCATGCCTGGCTAATTTTTTTAGTTTTTAGTAGAGATGGGGTTTCACCATGTTGGTCAGGCTGGTCTCAAACTCCTGACCTCAAGTAATCCGCCCACCTCGGCCTCCCAAAGTGCTGGGATCACAGGGGGTTTCACCGTGTTGGTCAGGCTGGTCTCGAACTCCTGACCTCAAGTAATCCACCCACCTCGGCCTCCCAAAGTGCTGGGATCACAGGCGTCAGCCACCACACCCTGCCAATCTGGGTAAACTTTTATGAGCAATCCCTTACTATAAACATTAATTGTCCTGTTTACTTATTCGCAGCTGCATCTAGATAGTAAACCTGATGCCAGAGCAAGTGGCCACACTACGAGGCTAGGCTGAACGAAAGTAGCAGGCAGGAACTGCCTCTTGGCCTAGCCAAGCTGAGCTGAGCTCCTGGCCTGGACTGACAGAGGAGCACTTCTTTCCACACCCTTGAGCGGGATAACCTAGTGGGTAGAAGCTTAGGCTTTGAAATGGGCATAGAGTCCACTTCCTCCGGGAAAGGTTATGTGGGTGATGGAAGATGGCATGGGTGTAACTCTTAGCACAGTGTCTGGCACATAGAAAGTGCCTAATGTCTGGTGGAGTCCTGGCTTTACCTGGCTTTGCGCTGTAGACTGGATGCAGTACCATCTCATGGGGCTGGATCATGAGGGCAGTTGGGATCCGTTGCAGTCTTTCAGCTGTCGAGACCAATCTGGGCTCTTTTGCAGCATGTTCTTGGGAGAGGTTCTGGGTCTTGCTTCTCTTGGCAATTTGCCTGAGTCAGTTTATCTTTAAGGCTCAATGCTCTGTCCATCTGTTACAGTGACATTCAGAGGAAGGGGAACTTTCTGCTAAGAAGAAAAGGTATTCTCTGGAACCTGCCATTCCCCCAAATTTTTTTACATTGCTTAGAAGTTATTGAATATTAACAGAATTTGTCAAAAGCAGCATATTCTTGAAGTTGACCCTTTGTTCATTGAAGGATGAAAGGATTCACTGGCAATTTAGAGAGAAGTTGCTCTAAGCTTGGTAGTGGGGATGTGGGACACGGTTCCTTGAAACACTAACCTTGTACAAGGTCCTTGCTGTGGAGCAGGGGTCTCTGAGCTGGTTTCAGTGAGCTTTATGAAAAGCAATATGATATTTTGAGAAAAGCAGTTATCTTTCATCAGCTTGTTGAAGTGGCCTTCAATGTAGAAAATATAAAGAGTCACTAGCCCTTAATGTTTCCTGGAACAAGATTTCAGGGAATGAGGCATTTAGAAAAGCTGAGCGAATGAAAAACCTAAGGAAATAATTTCAAAGAAAAGCAAAACCACAGAATCTGTTTCAATACTGGTGTAACTGTGACTCCAGAGGACTAAAGGCACAGACTGACTTCACAGAGGCCTCCTGGGCAGAGGTTACCCACAGGCCAAGGAAGCCTGAGATTGGAGTTAGTGGCGAGCCCTGGGCAGGATGCAGGAGCAGAGAGCTTTCATTTGGAAACGGCCCATGATCCTCCATGAAGCCCCATCACCTGCAAGGGTGACTGTGCCAAGACAAGCCCTGGCTAGCAGGCACTGCAGGCACCCTCACCGAGCAGGGAGAGCACATTGTTCTGGAGCCTGGGAGACCCACTGCTTGCCAAGCAACTGCTGGGCTAGAGCCCAGGCTGTTTGGCCTCCATTGTAGAGGGAGGGTTTTTATGCATATCCACCCCTCACCCTGGAGTCCTGCACTTAATCTGCACTTTGGGCCTTACTTGGGGGTAAATAGCATCATTGTGAGCAGAAATGCCAGACAGTGTTTTGTGTTGATAGAAACGTATTCAGAAAGCAATGCCCATTGTTCCCCCTGGCTAAATAATAATTCCTGTTTCCAGGCAGTTTGCTGATTAATCAGACAGGTGTCTTTCGTTCCACCAAGAAAAACAAAATCTGTCAGCAAGACGATTAAGAATGGATAGGCAGATTTCAAAACAATTAAAATAGCATTTTTACAAGTCTGGTCCTTTAAACATTGAGTAGCTGCCTGCTGTCAGAGGCTTTCAGAAGCCACACACCACATCCAAGCATGCCATCCTGTTAATATGCAATACGTCTCTAAAGGTGCTTTTCAGGCATTCCTCCCTGAGTATGCCTGAAACCTCACAAAAGAATAAAAAATAGAGGCAGCCAAACCACCGTTGAGTCAGGAAACATAGAGATTATATTCTGGTTAAAAATAGAATGACCTTCTCCACCATGAAGAGAAAATGAAATTCCTTTAGTCAAGGAGACAAAGGTCACCAGATCCAGATGATTCAACTTTTAAAAAGGCCCAGCTGCCTTTGGCCTTTGAGTTGGGGACCCCCCATGTGGTGAGGAAATGAAGAATGCCAGTAGCGCCCTGGCCTTGTGTAGACGCACACCTGGCAGCAGTAGGCTCTGTGTGCCTTCGCACATGTGAGTTATGATGCAGCAATGCAGGAGAAGAATAGAGCAGCTGTCTGTTTCAGATGACAGGAATAGGCCACTGGACTCCATTCTCTCCCAGCTGCCGTCGGAATCCCACTTGTAGGAGGCTGTGGTGCGGTCTCACTGCACACGCGCAGGTTTCCTAAGTCTGGTGCCAAATGTTTTCTTGGTAAGAACTAAGTTCAGTGCTTTTATAAGACAGCACAGATACTGTTGGACTGCAGGGTCACAGGTGCCCTTTAATCCTCCACACCTGGTCTAGTGCCTCAGATGTGTTTTGTGAATAAATGAGTAAATGTTTCTTACATTTAATTGAAAGAAAAAGCTTGAAATGAAGTAAAAGGAGCTTTGACTCCAGAAATGTTGAAATGAAACAAAGGAGCTCAACTCTTGATGAACTGGTTACCTCTTTTATCTTTCAGAGTCAGAGCTGACAAATTTGGCAGGATTATACAGAGATGAACGATTGAAACAGAAAGCAGAGTCGCTGAAACTTGAAAACTGTGAGAAACTTTCCAAACTCATTGGCCTACGCAGAGGTGGCTGAGAGGATAATGGTCCTATGCAGGGCTGGGGTTTTGCTACTTGTTCCTATTTATGTTCCTGATTCCATTTTATAATACAAAATTAGGTAATGGTGAACACTTTACTATTTGCTAAGTTCGTTGGTTGGGCAGAGTGGCAGGAGCATGGGCACGAGAGCCAGACGTGTCCTCACAGAATCCTTCCTGGGGAGTGACTCCAGGTCCCAGGAGGAGTTCATCTAAGTTAAATTAATGGCAAAGCATTGGATTCTGTTTCCCTGCTCCATGCCTACCCTGCCTCTGTGAATGGAGTTCAGGGCATCCCAGAGCAGATCCATGTTTTCTTCTTTCTTCCCTTCTTCAGTGAAGTCTTTTTTTTTTTTTTTTTTGAGATGGAGTCTGGCTCTGTCGCCCAGGCTGGAGTGCAGTGGCCGGATCTCAGCTCACTGCAAGCTCCGCCTCCCGGGTTTACGCCATTCTCCTGCCTCAGCCTCCGGAGTAGCTGGGACTACAGGCGCCCGCCACCTCGCCCGGCTAGTTTTTTTGTATTTTTTAGTAGAGACGGGGTTTCACCGTGTTCGCCAGGATGGTCTCGATCTCCTGACCTCGTGATCCGCCCGTCTCGGCCTCCCAAAGTGCTGGGATTACAGGCTTGAGCCACCGCGCCCGGCCTTCAGTGAAGTCTTAAGACCCAGGCATTCCTAGGCTTAGCCAAAGCTTAATATTAGTTATTTACACTGTCTACCAAGAATTATACCTCTCCCTTCATTAGAGTCATCATCTCTGCCAAGATTTAGCCTTTGGAACATGTTCCTGCCCAGCTTTCCATTTTCTAGGGGAATATGGAGAAATTTAAACTATTGTAGTCAATAGTTTTCTATTATTCCAATCTCTGCTCAGTAGCATTAGCAAACTGCCTGATTTGAGTTTCCTTTATTTCCTTAACCCTCTCTCTTTTAGAGGGTCCAGAAATTAAAACTACTGAGCAGCATCCGGAGGCAGGGGCCAGGGTGAAGGTATAAAGCAAGACCGAGCCTCATCTCCTCCACAAAGCCTCCCTAGTCCATCATAGAACCCAGAGAATGTCCCTTCGGTCATTTCTCCTCAGTGTCATCATTGGTGTCATCGCACTTGGGCTGAGTTCCTATATCCCACAGAGGCAGATGGTCAGACCCAGGAGGAGGCATTGCCATTTCTCCAGGCTGTTTGCTCAAGCCTAGAGATACAGGGGACAGATCCTCTCTCCCTGGATATGGGGGTCTAGCACTGGCCCCAGTAGCCACTTTGTTTAACCCGGTATCCTATAGTTTGTGATTTGAGATGCTTTTTCCATTTATTGAGTGCCTACTATAAAAGCAGGGGCTCTCACACATATTTTCTTAAGCCTCCTCACAACTCTGAAGTAGATATATTATCCCTGGTTCTATGAATGAGAACATTGGCCCAGAGAGGATGACACAGGTCATACAGCTGATAGTGGCAGAGTGAGACAGCAGGCTGAGTGTCAAGTAGAAAGTGGGAGAGAGCATCCTCATGTCTCAGGTGATTCTAGCCAGACTGGTAAAGCAGAACCTTTCCCGAGGATGCCTCTGTCCTCCCCCACCCCATGACACCTCGTCCTTTCTATGGCAATCCTGAATCCACTCAGGACGTCCCTGCTGCTCTTTAAGGAGCAGGACCCTGTCTAACATAAATTCTGTACACAAAATAAGAGGTCCATCACAGGCAGGGAACCCTCCCACTGGTGACAAGAAAGAATTCAGTCACTGCCTGGGCTGTGTGGTTCTGGGCCTTCCTGTAGAGCTGAGCTGCCTGGATTATCATGACTCTGAACTTGGAAGGATCATTAAGTGACTGTAGCCTACACTCCATGCTTCCTTCATATTGGAAGAAAAGTTTCTGTTAGAGAGTCAGCCGGGTGCAGTGGCTCATGCCTGTAATCCCAGCACTTTGGGAGGCTGTGGCAGGTGAATCACCTGAGGTCAGGGGTTCAAGATCAGCCTGGTCAACACGGTGAAACTCCATCTCTACTAATAATACAAAAATTAGCCAGGCGTGGTGGCATACACCTGTAGTCCCAGCTACTCATTCTCTGATGAGAATCGCTGCAACCTGCGAGGCGGAGATTACAGTTAGCTGAGACCACGCCACTGCACTCCAGCCTGGGCAACAGTGAGACTGTATCAAAAAAAGAAAAAAAAAAAAAGAGAGCATCTACATTAGAACAGATTCCAAAGTAAAGTCTCTTCATCCCAATGCATGGCCATGATTTACACAGACGTGCCTAGCATGGCTCACCAACATCTGAATGGTTGTTCCCTACCATGCCTCTGCAGGCATTGCACAGGGTCAGGAGATGGGTTCACAGGTAAAGATTGGGGGCTTTAGTGGCTTGTAGGGGACAACTGCTCAGTTGTAGGGAGAGGGAGCATTTCTAGAAATAGCCAGATTTTGCTACCCAACTAGGTCTGTCCTCCTGGTTTTGGGGGCCCCTTCTTGATCCCCTCTGAGTGACTGAGGGAGGTTACATTGTAAAATGTGTCCATGAGCTAAACAGGCGTATGGAAAGTTCTTATATACACAAAAAAATCAAAGCTCTCCTCTCCCCATCCCTAACCTCTGCTAGAAAATTTGCCATAATGAAACTGACTTGACAGATTAAAAGACCCTGTCCTCGATGGCCAGGAATTGGATAGTCACACATTTTATGGACTTCATGGCAGCGATGAGTAATCTGTGATGATACTAAATAGAGGCAATAGTAACTAACTCCATTAAATGTCATGCTGATTGTCTGTTTTTATAGCACTGATGATACTGTTTTATTTATTACCAATAGACCACAACATTCACATCTGTTTTTCCTCAAGGGAACCATATTTGCTTTTGGTTGAAGGATTTATCTATTTGATACTATCCAGAATATTGTTAAACTATAATTTCCTCGGTTATATTTTAGATGGGTTGTCTGCATGGTGGTAAAATAAGCTTTTTCCTCTTGCCTACATCCTTTGGAAGATCTCCTGATCATACATAACTAGGTAGGGCTTATTCTTGCTGTTGGAGCTTGGCACCCAGCTCTAGACTGTTTCTTTGAGTATTACTGCAGATTGGAGACGTGTGTGATAGGAGCAGGGCTCAGAAATAGGGCTTGAGGCTCAACCAGAAACTGAAGCTGTCATTCAAATGAAGATGCTCTCTCTACTGCATGATCGACAGTGAAGAAAGGAGGATGAAAATCCTTCTTATCACTAAGAGCTTGAAGGAATCCACGTCCCCAGATTAGCAACCCTAGAGTTCATCTGCGCAAGCTAGGAGATGTGTAAGCTTCCTTGATCAGCGCAGGCCTTATAGCACAGGAGCAGTGACCAGTAAGGAAATGCCACTGCTGTGCTTTCTGTTGGAAACTGCTGGAAAATACAGTGAACTGGCCGGGCACAGTGGCTTATGCCTGTAATCCCAACACTTTGAAAGGCTGAGGCAGGCAGATCGTTTGAGGTCAGGAGTTCAAGACCAGCCTGGCCAACATGGTGAAACCCCGTCTCTACTAAAAATGCAAAAATTAGCTGGGCATGGTAGCAGGTGTCTGTAATCCCAGCTCCTCGGGAAGCTGAGGCAGGAGAATCGCTTGAGCCTGGGAGGCGGAGGTTGCAGTGAGCCAAGATTGCAGCAGTGCGCTCCAGCCTGGGTGACAGAGTGAGACTCTGTTTCAAAAAAAAAAAAGAAAATGCAGTGAACTTCAGATGCCACTGGAACTTGGGTTCTAGCAGCCTGGTCAAACTATGTGTCATTCTTTTTCCCCCTTATACTCAGGACGGGCTTTGTGAGGAGGCACTGTGCGGTTCCAGTGACTTTCTGTTACAGCTGGCCACACCACACAAGCAAGTGCCTCATCTGCATGCAGTGCTCCTCACAGGAGCTTGCACTTCATTCCTATTTATTCTGCCCTCATTTAAGGTGTGAGCTTAGTGTCCTAATATATTTATTTTTGGAAAGGGCCAAGTTACAAAACATATTTTTTTTGAGGCTGCACTGTTGATATGGCATGCAGTGACCACCAAGAAAGTATATACTCATGTGTTAGATACTGATTACATCATTTACATCATGCTTAGTATTTGGAATTGAAGATGTGAATGTTCTGTGACCAGAGTAGGGATGACACAAATGGAATCAGCTCCTGGTGGACTAAGAATCTTGAAAAAATCTAGCCACCTCATCCACTATATCTGGATTAAATGTATTTTAACAAAAACATTAAACAATTTTATATAAAAAGAATGGCTACTTTTCCTTGGTTCTTTTACCTTTGCCCATGGCGTCCTTGGGCACTGCGCATCGCCTGACTCCCTTGGAGCCACTTCCGACTAAAGAAGCTTTTGATGCCTGCTCCAGTCTTCCCTCACCCATCAGTGGGATTATTTGCATTTAGAATAGAAGATAGCATTGTTGGCATTAGTTCCACATTTTCTATCAGATAACAGCAGTTGCAGTACATCACAGCCAATATACAGATCAAAACTACACTTAGCATCAGAAATTCAGGTGTTATCCCAGTTCCTTGCTGGCTTTGTTCCTAGTGGCCCATATTTAGGAAAGTTTTGGTTTAAAAATATAGTAAATGATATTTACATGATCCTAACTGGTAATGATAGCTTTCATTTGAAAAAGAAAGCGAGATGAGATTCAATTCAGCGATGATTGAGAACTTATTCTGAGCCAGATGGGCTGGGTTTTTGGGATGGGGGTCAGGGAACAGGTGAGGCCCAGCACCAAGACTCCTGGAGCTCATATCTAATGGGAAGGCCAGGCTTTCCACAGCGCTCCCCAGTGCAATGAATAGCTAAAGGGAGACCAAGGGGACCACAGACTCTATAACAAAGGAATTTAAGCCAGTCTGAGGGGTCAGTGAAAGCAACTCTGAGGAAGAGAGATGTGAAATATAATCACCCTTCCTACAGAGATGAATAGATTTTTATTTAGTGAAGGAGCATGGAAGCAAGACTTCCAGTGCTCCCATTTCCATCACTAGCACTTCCACCCATCCAAGTGCCGAAGTCAGCAACCCAAGCCAGGCACAGTTATGTGCACCTGCATCCCAGCTACCTCCAGAGGCTGAGGTGGGAGGATCACTTGAGGCCAGGAGCTTGAGACCAGCCTGAGTGATATAGCAAGACCCCATCTCTGACAATAAAATTAAAAAGTTGGCCAGGCGCAGTGGCACACTCCTGTAATCCCAGCACTTTGGGAGCCTGAGGAGGGTGGATCACCTGAGGTTGGGAGTTCAAGACCAGCCTGACCAACATGGAGAAACCCCATCTCTACTAAAAATACAAAAATTAGCCAGGCATGATGGCGGGTGCCTGTAATCCCAGCTACTCGGGAGGCTGAGGCAGAAGAATCACTTGAACCTGGGAGGCGGAGGTTGCAGTGAGCCAAGATTGCACCATTGCACTCTAACCTGGGTGACAGAGTAAGACGCCATCTCTTTTTTTTTTTTTTTTTTTTTTGAGATGGAGTCTCGCTGTCTCCCAGGCTGGAGTGCAGTGGCCGGATCTCAGCTCACTGCAAGCTCCACCTCCCGGGTCCACGCCATTTTCCTGCCTCCGCCTCCCGAGTAGCTGGGACTACAGGCGCCCGCCACCTCACCTGGCTAGTTTTTTTTGCATTTTTTAGTAGAGACGGGGTTTCACCGTGTTAGCCAGGATGGTCTCGATCTCCTGACCTCATGATCCACCCGTCTCGGCCTCCCAAAGTGCTGGGATTACAGGCTTGAGCCACCGCGCCCGGCCAAAGACTCCATCTCAAAAGAAATAATAATAATAAAAATAAAAAGTCAAAAACCACTGGGCATGGTGGCTCACGCCTGTAATCCCAACACTTTGGGAGACTGAGGCAGGTGGATCACAAGGTCAGGAGATCGTGATCATCCTGGCTAACACAGTAAAACCCCATCTCTACTAAAAACACAAAAAATTAGCTGGGCGTGGTGGCAGGTGCCTGTAGTCCCAGCTACTCAGGAGGCTGAGGCAGGAGAATCTATTGAACCTGGGAGGCAGAGGTTGCAGTGAGCTATCGCTCCTCTGCACTCCAGCCTGGGCGACAGAGTAAGACTCCGTCTCAAAAAAAAAAAAGTCAAAAACCCAAGAAACTTTGTGTGGTAGACTTAATTTGGCACCCCCTAATATTTATGCCTTTGTGTAGTCCCCTTTCTAATCGGGGCTGGCCTTTGATCTTTAACCAACAGAATGTGGCAAAACTGGCAGCTTCCATTTTTGTACTTGGAGGGAAGCCAGCTACCATGTAAATTCAACTACCTGAGACCACTACACTAACCAAAGGAGAAGCCATGCAGAAAAGAATCAAGCAACCAAGCTGACAGCAAGAACTGAGGACCCAAACATATACTTCAAGTTGAGCCATTTGTGTTACCCCAGATCATGCGCACAGCAGAAATGTGCTGCCCCACCAAGTCCTACTCAGACTGCAGAATTGTGAGCAAATAATAAAATGATTGCAGTCATTTTATTGCAGGTGCAGTGGCTCATGCCTGTAATCCCAACACTTTAGGATGCTGAGGCAGGCAGATGGCTTGAGCACAGGAGTTCAAGACCAGCCTGGGCAACATGATAAAACCCTGTCTCTACCGAAAAATAAAAAAATTAGCTGCATACCTACAGTCCCAGCTACTGGGGAGGTTAAGGTGGGAGGATTGCTTGAGGCCAGGAGGCGGAGGTTGCAGTGAGCTGGGATCGCGCCACTGCACTCCAGGCTGGGCGACAGTGTAAGACACTATATAAAAAAAAAAAAAAAAAAAAAAAGTTGCTGTTTGAAGTCATTGCATTTTATGGTGATTTTTAGCAATAGACAACCAAAATACTTTCCTTGTCCCCATATCCCCTCTCTCTGTTAAGCTCCATCAATTTTTTTTTTTTTTTTGAGACGGAGTCTTGCTCTGTCACCCAGGCTGGAGTGCAGTGGCCGGATCTCAGCTCACTGCAAGCTCCGCCTCCCGGGCTTACGCCATTCTCTTGCCTCAGCCTCCCGAGTAGCTGGGACTACAGGCGCCTGCCACCTCGCCTGGCTAAGTTTTTGTATTTTTAGTAGAGACGGGGTTTCACTGTGTTAGCCAGGATGGTCTCGATCTCCTGACCTCATGATCCGCCCGTCTTGGCCTCCCAAAGTGCTGGGATTACAGGCTTGAGCCACCGTGCCCGGCCGGCTCCATCAATTTTACCTCCAGAATATCCTAAGCCTACTCTCATCTCTGACACTGACTCTCAAACTACCATCCACTTTCACTGCAGTAGCCTTCTCAGTTAAAGTTGTCTCTGTGCACTTACACAGCCCCACTCCAGTCTATGTACCTCACTGCAACCAAAGAGATCTTTTCCAAGCATAAATTGGATCACGTCATCCTCTTGCTTAAAATATTTCAGTAGTTTTCTTTTGTCCCTAAAATAAAAATCATCAAAGTCCTTAGCATGGCTTACCTTGCTTAGCAAGGCTCTGCCAAGTTCCTTGTCTCTACCCACTGCCCAAGCCCCCTCTTGCCCTATAATCTTTTTCTTTTATGCCATGCTAGCCTTTAGTTACTATACTCTACAACCCCTTTTGCCCCAGGGACTTTGTGTACACTGTTTCCTCTTTCTGGTATCCCTACCTACTCACCTGCCCCTACCCTCTTTGCTAAGCGCTTCCTAGTTATCTTAATAGGCTTCAGCTCAGACATCACTTCCTCACAGAAGCTTTCTCTGCCCCACCTGGCTAAGTTTCCGTTTAGATTTAGCTGGTTGTTTGATTATTGTCTGACTTTTCTCACTAGACTAAGTTCCTGACTGGTTTTACCTGAAATGAACCTTGAAGGGGCTGGTGTGCCATCTGTCACAAGGATTTGCTCCTTATAAGTGCAGCCCAAATTCTTTGACACTACTCCCATTGAAAGGTGGTGGGGTCAGGGGGTGGAATCTGTGTCCCCTCCTCTGGAATCTGGACTCTGACTCCTTGACCAGTAGAATACAGCAAAAATGACACTATGCCAGGTATCAGGCCCAGGCCTTAAGAAACTGGCATCTTCCATTTTCTGTCACTTTGAATGCTTTCTCTTTAACCCAATTTCCATGCTATCAGAAAGTCCAGGCAGCCTGTGGAGAGGAACCAAGACCCTTGGTCCTCAGCCCTAGCAGAGCTCCCAGCTGACAGCACCAACTTGCCAGTCACGTGAGTGAGCCGTGTTGGAAGTGGAACTTCTAACCCCCCATTGAACCATCCCAGCTCACAGTGCATGGAGCACAGATAAGCTTTCGCCATTGAACCTTGCGAAATTCCAGATTCATGAACAAAATGATTTTTTTCAATGACTTAAAAAAAATTGGGGGGGTGGTTTATTATGCACCAATAGATAACCAGAACATCAGCCAAAATGGCAAGCCTCTGCAGAAAGGCAACCCTTCTCGGGCAGGATCACAGAGCTGTTTGTGATGTCATCCTGAGTCTTACTGAGCCCTGGTTGACCAGGAGCCCACAGTGCCTTTCAACATATAGAGGAGTCTGTGGCAGTGCCCAACCAGGGTGACCACCCCTCATGTCCATGCTAGGAAGCAGGTGCAGACCTGGATCCAGGGTTCTCTCTTGCTCATAACCTTCCACCCTGAGATGGTTGCTGGAGCCTACTGCTCTCCAGGGTTTTGCCCCAAATATGCAGAGAGCAGCCTGTTCCAGCTGGTGAAGGTGGACGTTGGATACCAAGGGACATCAAGCAGTGCCTCATGAAAGACCCTAGGGAGGGAATGCAGTTCGTGGGGAAGGCTCAGGGATCACTGCCCCAGAGGAATGTGCAGCTTTGTGCAAGGTGATTCAGGTGAACATTCACATTTGGTACACCAAGTTCTGAGAGGCGTCTGTGCTGAGGCACACAACCTACACAGTGCCCTCTAGGCACACTCTCCAGTACAGTAGCCAGTAGCCGCACATGGCCATTTATTTATTTATTTATTTATTTATTTATTTATTGAGACGGAGTCTCGCTCTGTCCCCCTGGCTGGAGTGCAATGGCGCGATCTCCGCTCACTGCAAGCTCCGCCTCCCGGGATCGTGCCATTCTCTTGCCTCAGCCTCCTGAGTAGCTGGGACTACAGGCGCCCGTCACCGCGCCCGGCTAATTTTTTTTTTTGTATTTTTAGTAGAGATGGGGTTTCACCGTGTTAGCCAGGATGGTCTCGATCTCCTGACCTTGTGATCCGCCCGCCTCAGCCTCCCAAAGTGCTGGGATTACAGGCGTGAGCCACCGCGCCCGTCCCACATGGCCATTTAAACTAAAATTTTTTTAAATGTTAAAGAGCCGTGATTAAGGTGATCTTGAGGGGGAAAAAGAAAAAATTTAAAGCAATATCTCAGCCACATGAGTTACATTTCAACTGCTGAAGAGCCACATGTGGCTAGTGGCTACTGAACTGAATAGTACAGATGTAGAACATTTTCATCACTAGAAGTTTTATTGAACAGTATTGTTCTAGGCCCTTTAAGAGAAGTCAGCCGGGCACAGGGGCTTACGCCTGTAATCCCAGCATTTTGGGAGGCCGAGGTGGGTGGATCACCTGAGGTCAGGAGTTCGAGACCAGCCTGGCCAATGTGGTGAAACCCCGTCTCTACTAAAAATACGAAAATTACCTGGGTATGATGGCAGTTGCCTGTAATCCCAGCTACTGGGGAGGCTGAGGCAGGAGAATCACTTGAACACGGGAGGCAGAGGTTGCAGTGAGCCAAGATTGCGCCACTGCACTCCAGCCGGGGGGACAGAGCAAGATTCCATCTCAAAAAAAAAAAAAAAAAAGAGAGAGAGAGAGAACATGGTGAAACCCCGTCTCTACTAAAAATACAAAAAATTAGCTGGGCGTGGTGGCGGGCACCCGTAGTCCCAGCTACTCGGGAGGCTGAGGCAGGAGAACAGCATGAACCTGGGAGCACAGAGCTTGCAGTGAGCCCAGATCGCACCACTGCACTCCAGCCTGGGCGTCAGAGCAAGACTCCATCTCAAAAAAAAAAAGAAAAAGAAAAAGAAAAAAGAGAGAGAGGTCAAAAGAGATGGCTTTGTCTCCAAGTCCATGAAAATAAATGCAAGAAACAAAACAAGGGCTCCTGCTGAGAGAACCACAGGGATGGCCAAGTTTGTCAGGCCGCTAGGGAGTTTTGGGGAGCAGCTTGAATGACTTACCCTGAGCTTTCTGCCTCCTTTCATAGTCACTGGTAACTTTTTTTCCAAACTCCTTGTTAGTATAGTCATTTCCTACTTGGGGGTATCACATTCCATAACTTCCATCCATGACATGCAACAAAAATGCAGCACAACATCCTGGTTAAGAACATGAACTCCAAGCCCAGCGTGGTGGCTCATGCCTGTAATCCCAACACATTGGGAGGCCAAGGCAGGCGGATCACCTGAGGTCAGGAGTTCGAGACCAGCCTGGCCAACATGGCGAAACTCCGTCTCTACTAAAAATATGAAAATTAGCCGGGCGTGGTGGCAGGCGCCTGTAATCCCAGCTACTTGGGAGGCTGAGGCGGGAGAATCGCTTGAACCCGGAAGGCGGAGGTTGCAGTGAGCCGAGATCATGTCCCTGCACTCCAGCCTGGGCGACAGAGCGAGACTTCATCTCAAAAAACAAACAAAAACATGGACGCTGGAACCAAACTGCCCATAGCAGAACTCTTGTTCCACAACTTACTAGAGTGACCTTGGGCAATTTATTCATTCTCATTCTCATAGAGCCCGGGTAAAAAGGGGCTAATAGAAGTTCTATGAGGGTCACATGAAATAATATAAACATAATGGTGCCACGAAATGGTGAACACAATATATATTCGCTCTGATGTTCTCCACACCTAATCTTATTTGGGTTTCCAAGAAAAAAAAAAAAAAGCCTTCAAAAGAGACTTGGTGAGTGTGTGTAATCACCGTATCCTTCCCTGACTTCATTTTACTAAACTCTCCTCCTTCAAGCCCTCTTCAGTCCTCCTAATCTCTTCAGGGCCCTCCTCCTGGGGTGGTGGCACATGGCTCTAGTGCAGCTGCCCTGAGCCTGGTATCAGAGTAGGAAGACTTTGATCTCAGGTGAAGCCATTCTCGTTTTTTATCTTCTTCTATCTTCCGTCCTTAGGCCCCCCAAGTACTAAGTGTGTTCCAGGAGGCTGGAATATCATACAATGGAGGAAATTTGGAGATTAGGATAAAGATTTGGAGAAAGAGGCATGAGAAGCTAAAGATGCAGGAGTTGCCTATGCCGGCTCTTGCTTCGTGGTCATGCAGCTTAACAGGCCCTGGATGAAGGCCGAGGGCTGGTGTTCTGAGTGTTGCCTGCTCGCAGTCAAGGAAAGTACAAGCCGGGCCCTGCCGGCTTCTCAGGACCGCGTAAGAAACAGAAGATGTAATAAAATCGCAATTTCCTATAAAATTAAATGCCTTAAGGGTTGTTAGCAGTTTCCCCGCCCCAGGCGGCTCCTTTAAGAGGCGGCTCCTCGCCCCGCTAACAGAGGAAGTCCCCGCCCCCCGTTGCTAGGGTGCTCTGTGGCGTCGCATTCTCATTGGTGGGCGACGGCGGGGAGCACCCCCGAGGCAGCCATTTCCAACTAGCTGGCGGGGGCGAAAGATGGCGACGCCCCTCGGGTGGTCGAAGGCGGGGTCAGGATCTGTGTGTCTCGCCTTCGATCAACTGCGGGACGTGATTGAGTCTCAGGAGGAACTGATCCACCAGCTGAGGAATGTGGTATGCAGCCAGAGGAGCTTGGGGAGAGGCGGGGCCGGATGCCTTACTGATGGGGGCGGGGCCAGAACCTGTTCCAATGCCGGGCCGTGGCTAGAACGCATGGCCCATGGCGTAATCAGGAGGAGGCTGGGCTTGGTCGGTAGGGGTAGAGCCAAAAAGAGGCGGGCTTTCCTGAACCAGGGAATTTTAACTAATATCAAGCCATATTCTCCCTTCCGTTTGCCTGGTTGCTGCAAGAGCTGGTAGAGTCCCTGAGCCTCAGTTTCCCCATTTTCAGTGAAGATGACGTCACTGAGTTCCCATGGCCCTCGTGTGCAGGCAGAGAAACTGTCATCCCTTCTATTATGGACACCCTTCCGCAGAGTCAAAGGCAGTGCCATGATGAATGCAGTAAGCGCAGATTTGGCCCTTGCCAACGCTAACTTAGGGGCCTCCAAGAACTTTACATGCCTTAGCTTTTGCCTTCTCAATCAAACCCCAGCTAATGGGTGCAAAGCATTGCAGTCACAGATTACCTGGGAAGGCATGATAGAATCCTGGCCAGCTGGAGTTCATGGTTTTTCTGGTTTTGTTTTTCTGTCTTGGTAAGAAGGTTGAATGTATCTCCATCTCAGAAATAAAACTGGCTTCACCTCTATTTGTCATTCTAAGTTGTTCTTAGACAATTTCTTCCCTTCTGGGAAGTTGAATGTGGGGGAAAGGGGAGAGAGACATGTCCTATTAGCTACCCTAATGCTCTAATTCAACAAAATGTATGGAGCTCTAGGCACTGAATTGCCTTTGATTCCCAGAAGGTACCCAGGTCTTCCTCTTGGCAGCTGACCTTGGCTTGGGTGTCCCCACCATCCAGAGTGCTTTTCTGTCTATCCCTTTTCTGGCCCACCCTATATAGCAGTCAGATCTCAGTTCTAATGTCCCCTTCTCCGGAAGCGATTCTGACCCTTCCCCAAGCTGTGTTGGTGCCTCCTCTGGGCCCCAGATCCCCTTATGTCTCCCCATCAAGGCACACAACATGTTAGAAGTGCTAGCTGTGGACTGCCTCCTCCATTAGACTGGCTGCTCCTTGAGGGCAGCACTTATTGCTGAGTCTCAGTTTATCTGTGGAACTGAATTCTCCCTTCCCAGGGCCTCAGTCTCATCCTACCACGAGCATTATCCTGTTATCCACTTTTGGTCCTGGTCCCTAGAGGGCGCCCCTTCTACTCCAGCCCCAGGCCCTCCCTCAGCCAGGCTCTGTTGCAGATGGTTCTCCAGGACGAAAATTTTGTCAGTAAAGAAGAGTTCCAGGCAGTAGAGAAGCAGCTGGTGGTAAGTAATGGCCTCTGCAGTCTCCTAATCTTACCCCTTTTCCCAGGACCCCTGTGGTTAGGCAGGCTCATTAAGTATTAGCCTCTGATGATGGGTGCGGTGGCTCACAACTGTAATCCCAGCCCTTTGGGAGGCCAAGGTGGCAAATCACTTGAGGTCAGGAGTTTGAGACCAGCCTGGCCAACATGGTGAAACCCTGTCTCTACTAAAAATACAAAAAAAAAAAAAAAAAAATTAGCCAAGCATGTGTGGTGGCAGGCGCCTGTAATCCCAGCTACTTGGGAGGCTGGGACAGGAGAATTGCTTGAACCCAGGAGGCGGAGGTTGTGCTGAGCTGAGATCATGCCACTGCACTCCAGCCTGCGCAACAGAGTGAGACTCTGTCTAAAAAAAAAAAAAAAAAAAGTAAAAAGAAAGGTCGGCCTCTGAGAACCTCCAGCCCTAGTAGCAAGGTGGCCAGAATCTCCCTGTGCCCTGGTGTCTATGTGTCTGTCTGAGAAGCGGGGCTGGTTAAGGGAGTCTAGGAGACCCAAGGCAGCCCAGGGTAATGAAGTGACTGCTGCCGCCCCTGCAGGAAGAGAAAGCTGCCCATGCCAAGACCAAGGTCCTCCTGGCCAAGGAAGAGGAGAAGTTACAGTTTGCCCTCGGAGAGGTAGAGGTGCTGTCCAAACAGCTGGAGAAAGAGAAGCTGGCCTTTGAAAAAGCGTGAGTGGGCCTCAGTAGCGGGTATGGGTTTTGGGGGACGCATCTGCTTGCTAGCCTGCCCATCCTCCCATCTTCCCCACCCAGGCTCTCCAGTGTCAAAAGCAAAGTCCTACAGGAGTCCAGCAAGAAGGACCAGCTCATCACCAAATGCAATGGTAGGCGGGAGGCCCGTGCTCTCCACCACGGTTATATAAACGGGCTTTTTCCTAACCACCCAGTGCCTGTGTCAAAGGCAGGGTTTCACTCTAACACCTGTCCCCAGCTGAGGATACAGGCAGGCCCAGGTGGGCCACACCTTCGAAAAGGCCTTAAGGGACCAGGCAGGCCACGGAAATGAGGGAAGCAGTCGGTGTACTATATTCTTCACCGCCATAAAGGAATGGGCTTGCTCCCATTTTTCCTGAAACATACAACCTTCTTAGTCCACCTTTTGTTTTCCCACTTTTGATGGGTTACTCCTAACTCTGATACAAGAGGAACACAGGGCAAGCACTGTCCTATTTGGGACTTGATCCTTAGTCTCAGGGTCAGGACTCAATAGGGAAGGGTGCACATGGTGACGGGGATAGGACTGCCAGATCTTTAAAATGGAAATTAATAATTATTTATATTTTTCTAAGACTGGGGATCACTATGCTGCCCAGGCTGGTCTCAAATGCCTGGGCTCAAGTGATTCACCCACCTCAGCCTCCCAAGTAGCTGGGACTACAGGTGTGAGCCACCATGCCCAGTGAAACCAAGTTGTTTTGTTTTGTTTTGTTTTGTTTTATTGAGATGGAGTCTTGTTCTGTTGCCTAGGCTGGAGTGCAGCGGCACACGGCTCACTGCAAACTCCGTCTCCCAGGTTCAAGTGATTCTTCTGCCACAGCCTCCCGAGTAGCTGGGATTACAGGTGTGCACCACCACGCCTGGCTAATTTTTGTATTTTTGGTAGAGATGGGGTTTCACCATGTTGGTCAAGCTGGTCTCGAACTCCCCACCTCAGCCTCCCAAAGTGTTGGGATTACAGGCGTGAGCCACTGCACCCAGCCAAAACCAAGTTTTAATGGAAGCTTTTCTGACTTTTTAGTGTTGGCAGTTGATTTTGAAATTTTAAAACTATTGTGTAGGCCAAGTAAAATATCTGTGGGCTGCCAGTTTTCAACTCTGCTCTGTGCAGATGCCTGTGGGCCACTTGTTTGGCTCAGTTGGTGCCATAAGTTGTGGGGCACCTTTAGAGTCAGCTACACCGTGTCCTTACACCTCAGGAGCCCCGTTTATTTCTTAGAATGCTAAACTCCCCTTACCCAGTTTAAGTATGGGCTGGGCGCAGTGGCTCATGCCTGTAATCCCAACACTTTGGGAGGCCAAGGCAGGCGGATCACATGAGGTCAGAAGTTCAAGACCAGCCTGGCCAACATGGTGAAACCCCATCTCCACTAAAAATACCAAAAATTCCCTGGGTGTAGTGGCGGGAGCTTGTAATCCCAGCTACTCAGGAGGCTGAGACAGGAGAATTGCTTGAACCCAGGAGGCAGAGGTTGCAGCGAGCTGAGATCGTGCCATTGCACTCCAGCCTGGGCAACAAGAGTAAAACTCCATCTCAAAAAAAAAAAAAAAAAAAATGTAGGTATGAATTCCAGGCACAACATCTGCTTTGTTCACTGCAGCAGATCTCCAGTAGGCCAGAGCCCAAGCGCAAGAGGTTCAAGGTCCTTCCTGGTGAGGCTCCCACATGGAGCCTTGAGTAACCTGCCTTTCACCAATTCAGCCTTCTCTCTCCCCTGGTGAGTGCTCTCACTGGGAAGATGCCAGCAGGCTGACATCTTGATCTGGCCAGGCAGGCTGACAAGTCTCATAGTAATTTGGTCACTGGCTCCTGCCAGGACAGGGCCCAACAGGCAGTCACTGCCCCCATGCTCAAGGCCATTGGTCCCCTCAGTCTTGCCCTTTCCCTGGGCATCCCCTTACTTCCCAAAAAAGAACCTGGGGTTCTTTCCTGGTGGGGCCAGAGACATCCTTCCCCTAGGTAATTTCCTTCCAACAGAGATCAGTCAAGCCCACGGGGCTTTGGATCTGCTTGTTGGTAGGTGTGTGTGTCATGGGGACAGGTCCTGGATGCCTCCCCCATAATATTCTAAACCCCTCCAGTGGGACACAAGCCCTCTTGAGCCAGTCTGGTGATGTGAACCTCACCCTGGCCAGTGCCTCCCACCCCATCCCTACAAACTCCCCTTGTGTGGTTCAGTTTGGTTTTTACACTTACATAGTTCTTCACTCTCAAAGGGATTTTCTAACCATTCTCTCATCATCAGGAGCCACAGGCTTTTATTTTCAAAGAGTCACACAAATTTCTAATTCTTTTTCCCAAACGAACTTCACAAGTAATTAATCCCACTTAGCTGGACGCCTGGGAAGGAGGTTCAACAGTCCTCATCCCATGACCTGGTGAACTCATGTCTTCATTCTCTCCCTCCACCTGTCTCCTCTTTTCCATGCTGCGCCTTCACTTTTTACCAGGTCTTCTCTTTTGAAATCTTAAATGCTTAGACATTTCTGTATTTTCAGAGTTTGTGTTCTAGTTAATTAATCCTTGTCCAACCTTTTTTTTTTTTTTTTTTGAGACGGAGTCTCTCTCTGTCGCCCAGGCTGGAGTGTAGTGGCGAGATCTCATCTCACTGCAAGCTCTGCCTCCCAGGTTCATGCCATTCTCCTGCCTCAGCCTCCCGAGTAGCTGGGACTACAGGCGCCCGCCACCACGTCTGGCTAATTTTTTGTATTTTTAGTAGAAACAGGGTTTCACCGTGTTAGCCAGGATGGTCTCGATCTCCTGACCTCATGATCTGCCCACGTTGGCCTCCCAAAGTGCTGGGCTTACAGGCGTGAGCCACCGTGCCCGGCCTATTTTTTTTTTGAAGCAGAGTCTGGGTCTGTTACCCAGGCTGAAGTGCAATGGCACGTTCTTGGCTCACCGCGACCTCCGTCTCTCTTGGGTTCAAGTAATTCTGCCTCAACCTCCAAAGTAGCTGGGATTATAGGCATGTGCCACCACACCCGGCTAATTTTTGTATTTTTAGTAGAGACAGGGTTTCACCATGTTGGCCAGGCTGGTCTTAAACTCCTGACCTCAGGTGATCCATCCGCCTTGGCCTCCCAGAGTGCTGGAATTACAGGCGTGAGCTACTGTGCCCGGCCCCTTGTCCAGCCTTTAAAGACAGTAGGATTTTCTTTCTGTGGGAATCAGAATTTTCCAGGGTGCCATGTGGGGCAGTTATGTAAATGAAGCACCCCAGATCCCTATAGTCTCCTTGGATTTTGATCCAACACAGAAAAATTATCATTTATTTATTTATTTATTTTTTAGAGACAGGGTCTTGCTCTGTCACCCAGACTGGAGTGCAGGGGCACAGTCATACCTCATTGCAGCCCCCAACTCCTGAGCTCAAGTGATCCTCTTGCCTCAGCAAGTAGCCAGGACTACAGGCACGTTCCACCACCATGCCCAGCTAGTTTGTTTTTTTTTTTTTTAGTTTTGTAGAGGCGAGGTCTCACTATGTTGCCCGGACTGGTCTCTTACTTCTGGGCTCAAGCCTCAGAAAGTCATCTTTGCCGAAATGTACGATTAATTTGGGGGTAGGCTTTGCCACCACTATCTCACTGGTTCTTCCCTATACCACTGTGGGATAGGGCTGTCTCTTTCCCCATCCTTGAAATGAGGAAACAGGTCTGAAAATCCAGGCAACTCCATCTTCTCCCATCAACCCTGAAGCCCTAGCACAAGGCTGGGCATCCAGCCAGCCCCCGGGAAGTTTGGTTGGACTGGATGATTGAACTAGGTCATGTTTTTAAGTCCTAACCCCCCAGGAACATCCCATTCATTCGGTCTGCAAATATACTTTTTTATACCTACTATGTGCCAGGTACTGTTTTAGGCATTAGGGATAAAGGTGTGAATAAAACAAAGATCCTTGTCCTAGTGGACCTTACATTCTAGTAGCAGAGAAGACAGATGAATAAAGTATATGGTATGTTAGGTAAAAGCGTTAAGAAAAATAAAGCAGGATGTCGGGCATGGTGGCTCACTCCTGTAATCCCAGCATTTTGGGAGGCCGAGGTGGGTGGATCACCTGAGGTCACGAGTTCGAGACCAGCCTGGCCAACATGGTGACACCCCATCTCTACTAAAAATACAAAAATTAGCCAGGTGTGGTGGCAGGTGCCTGTAATCCCACCCAGCTATTCGGGAGGCTGAGGCAGGAGAATTGCTTGAACTCAGGAGGAGGAGGTTGCAGTGAGCCAAGATCATGCCACTGCACTCCAACCTGGCAACAGAGCAAGACTCAGTCTCAAAAAAAAAAAAAAAGAAAAGAAAAGAAAAAGAAAAAGAAAGCAGAAAGCAGGAAGAGGGAGTAGGAAGTACTGGGAGATGTAATTTTTAGATGAGGGAGAGTTTCTCCAAGGAGGCAACATCTGTAAAGACCTGCTGGAGTTGAGGGCAGGTGCCATTCATCTTCCAGCCTTTGGGCAGGACTGCCCACCTCTCTCCAAGGACCTTCTCCTGCCCTCATGTGGGTCCTCTGGTCCAGAATAGACTTATGAAGTCATTGACAACAATCCTCAAACACTGCACTCCCCCAAGACTGCATAATAAACTTATTCATACTAAGGTATTAGCAGTTCTTCATGGACAACTCCTGGGTGGGCAGCCAAGCTCTGAAAAGCCCCATGAGGGAATGCCTTATCTCAGGAAGGAGCCCTGGGATGGGAACCACCCGTCCTCCCTGCCTCTTTCCCCCACAGAGATTGAGTCTCACATTATAAAGCAAGAAGATATACTTAATGGCAAAGAGAATGAGATTAAAGAGTTGCAGCAAGTTATCAGCCAGCAGAAACAGATCTTCAGGTGAGGGGTCTGGGCCTGGCTGGGGGTGTTGATGACACTGGGGAGCCAGACCTCTGGCCCCTACATACCCTGGGCTGTCTACAGTCCACCACCAGCGGGCTCCATTGCAGGAATCACATGTCTGACTTCCGGATCCAGAAGCAGCAGGAGAGCTACATGGCCCAGGTGCTGGACCAGAAGCATAAGAAAGCCTCAGGGACGCGTCAGGCCCATAGCCACCAGCATCCCAGGGAAAAATAAAATGGCCGCCGCTTTCCTGTTCTCTGGCTGTAATCCCCAGCCTCTGCCTTCTCTGCTCTGGGAGTCCCCAGCCTCTAGGCCCTGCTACTTCCCTCCCTTTTGGGTAGTGGTAGCGGTCCACAAGGTGGGGGCTTGTAGCCTACGGGAGGAGCTGGGTCTTTGTTGTCTGGTAGGCACCACCGCTTCCTTTGGGTATTTAATCCCTTCCTATATAAACAGCCCTGGTTACCCAGTAACATCCCACCCCACTCCCAGTGTCCTGATAAATTTAACTCTCCCAACTTGACTACAGGGCTGGAAGCCCTGACCAGAAACTTCAGAGACAGTGGGTTCCAGAACCACAAGGAATTTGGGAAGCCAGTTTCTATCACATGACAATAATGTTATACCTGCAAATTGCATTTGCACTTGCTGACCCTCCCCCAAACAAATAGGAGCTTCACAAATGGGAGGAAGAGAAAAGACAATGCTGTGTGTGGTTTTGAGGTGGAGAAACAATCTGGGAAGGGACCTGGACTTGCGCAAGTTGCACAGGTAGGGCTGGATGGGATGGTCTAGCAACATTCTTTCAGAAGCCATCACTGAGTGTCCCCTAGATGATCATGGGGACACACCCAGGCAGAGGACCCACTTCAGGGGTCAGGTTAGCCCAGTGTAGCCTGTCCTGGGTCAGTTTGAGGCCAAGTACACAGGAGGGGTCAGTGCTCTTGCTCCAGGGCCAGCTGGGGCCTGAGTCATAGCAGGACCTTGAAGCCAGAAGTTTAAGGGCAAGTGGTGCCCACAGTTGTAAGACAATGACAGGTGGTGGCTGCCTCCCCACCAGTGCCTGTCCCCAGGGCAGGTCCTAAGGCTGTGGGGGCTGAAATTAGGGCCTTGTGAGTGCCTGGGGGAGCACAGGGCTGTTCTGGCTTCAGGGGCCTTTGGAGCTGGGACCACAAGCTACTTCGAAGCTTCCCATGGGACCCCACATCGGTATCCAGGGCCTGTTCTAGGTGCTGAGGCAGATTGTGAAAGCTAGAGCTGTCCACTCCAGCCCCTTCCGATAGGTCCCACTGAGGGCAATGGGTCCAGCCAGGGTAGTACCTTCCTGAGGCCCTGAGGAGTCAGGGAGGCCTCTATTGGTCGGTACTCCTTACTCTACTGAAGGTTGGGGGTCGGGGAGAGTGTAACTGGGACCAAGGAAGGTGATGTGTGCACCCTTAGGAGCTCTAGCTGAGGCCAGCAATGGCAATGGGGGTCCCCTGCAGTGATGTTAAGACACCCGGGGCTGAGGGGAAGATGAAATTGCTGACTCTACCGGAGTCTCCTGGTCTGAAGGTCTGGCTCACAGCCTGAACCGCACACAGCAGTGCCTGACTTCAGGCAGATCCCTGCTGGGCTTCAGTTTCCTCACCTGTGATGGGTGCAGCTGGGCCTAACTCCTGGCTCCAAGGCTTCAAAAGTTGGGCCTGCCATTACCTCACCTGCCTGTCCGCCAAAACTTGGAGCCCACCCCAGGTACTCCGGCTTGTGCCTGAGAAGGGGGTTAGTTGGGCATGGGGGCTGGACAGGGAAGGGTGCAGGGCCCAGGTCTCTTCTGCTGCAGGCGCCGCTGGCTCAGGAGTGGACGCGGCCGCTTTAAGGCGCGGTGACCCCACGGCATCCTCGGGCGGGGCGGGGACAGTGTCGGCGCCACCAGCGGAGGCGAATGCGAGGGAGATAGTGCGCGGCGTCCGGCCCCACCATGCTGACAGCGCTCGCCCCGCCAGCCTTGCCTGGGATCCCGAGACAGCTGCCCACGGCCCCCGCGCGGCGCCAGGACTCCTCCGGTTCGTCAGGCTCTTACTACACGGCTCCGGGTTCTCCGGAGCCCCCGGACGTTGGGCCGGACGCGGAAGGCCCAGCGAATTGGCCCTGGGTGGCCCCTGGGCGGGGGGCGGGTGCCCAGCCTCGCCTGTCCGTCAGCGCCCAGAATAGCCGCCAGCGGCACGGGCCCGGCTCGGGTTTCTCGCGAGGCCCGGGCTCCGGCCCACGGCCACCCCAGCCCCAGCTGCGCACGCTGCCGTCGGGGGAGATGGAAGT
Source organism: Theropithecus gelada (assembly GCF_003255815.1). NCBI lineage: Eukaryota > Metazoa > Chordata > Mammalia > Primates > Cercopithecidae > Theropithecus > Theropithecus gelada. Next base: position 135,782,269 of record NC_037673.1, on the reverse strand, counting down.
CATCTTCGGCGTCGGGCCCTTGTTCGGCTGCTCCGGCGCAGAGGATCGCGAGGCACAAGAGCTCACGGAGCCGGCCTTCATTAGCCCTTTGCCGCCGGGGCCAGCGTCTCCCACTCCTGTCCCACGTCAGTCCCAGGCCCCAGATGGTGGCTCCCGCTGGGCCACCTACCTAGAGCTGCGGCCCCGTGGGCCAACTAATGCAGCCCCAGCGCAGTTCGAGTGTGTGGAAGTGGCTCTGGAGGAGCGCGCCGCACCCGCCAGGCCCCGGACGGTGCCCAAGCGTCAGATCGAGCTGCGCCCCCGGCCCCAGAGTCCCCCGCGGGCGGCCGGCGCGCCGCGCCCCCGGCTGCTCCTGCGCACCGGCTCCCTGGACGAGTCGCTGGGCCGCCTGCAGGCCGCCGCGGGCTTCGTGCAGACGGCGCTGGCCAGAAAACTGAGCCCCGAGGCCCCGGCCGCGAGCAGCGCCACCTTCAGGCCCACGGGGCTGTCGGAACCTGCGACCCGGGAAACGTCCCGCAGCACCCGCGTGGTCCTGGAGAAGACTAAGTCTCGGCCACTTCGCGTACAAGATAATTCGGCCCCCGCCAAAGCCCCGAGGCCGTGGCCCAGCCTCCGCGAGCGCGCGATTCGGCGCGACAAGCCTGCGCCCGGAACGGAGCCGCTGGGTCCTGTTAGCTCCAGCATCTTCCTTCAGTCAGAGGAGAAGATCCAGGAGGCGCGGAAGACTCGATTCCCGCAAGAGGCGCCGCATCGAACTGTCCAGAGGGCACGGAGTCCGCCTTTTGAGTGTAGGGTCCCCTCAGAGGTTCCGAGTAAGGCTGTGAGGCCAAGAAGCCCGTCCCCGCCGTGGCAGGCTCCAAACGGGGCTGTACGGGGTCCTCGCTGCCCGTCGCCCCAGAACTTGTCCCCGTGGGATCGGACTAGTCGGAGGGTGAGTAGCCCATCGTTCCCTGAAGCCTCCTCCGCGTGGGAGAATCAGAATCTGGCCGTCGAGGAAACTGTCAGCAGGAGAAGCCCTTCCCCTCCGATCCGTTCCCAGTGGAATCAGTGTGTTGCTGGGGAAAGGAGCCCGTCCTTCGAAGCCCCTTCCCAGTGGGAGATTCCACATTCGGCAGTCGGGGATACGGTGGAGCCAGGTAGCAGCCCGTCCCCGCCGGCCTTCTTCCCGTGGGAGGCTCCAGATCGTCCTATTGGAACTTGGGACGCATCTCCCCAAGAGACGTGGGACCCCATGGGGCCAGGCGCATCGATAGCATTTACTCAGGAAGCTCAGAATGGGTTAACTCAGGAGGAATTGGCACCGCCTACACCGTCCCCACCCGGGACTCCAGAACCAGCAGAGATGCAGAGTCCATCCACGCGGGAGATTCTGGATCTTGCCTTTGGAGGGAGTCAGCCGTCCCCAGAGGTGGCAGCACCCGACAGCCACCTTGTGGGCACCCTGGACGCCGATAAGTGCCCGGAAGTCTTGGGTTCTGGAGAGGCGGCTTCAGGACGTCCGCGCGTGGCCATTCCGCGGCCTCGAGACGTGCGCAAGTTGGTGAAGACCACGTACGCGCCAGGCTTCCCGGCAGGAGCCCCAGGCTCAAGGCTGCCTGCGCCTCCTGCCGACCCCTGCGAGGAGGAGGGCGGCGAATCCAAGACGCAAGAGCCGCCGGCACTGGGGCCCCCGGTCCCGGCTCACTACACTTCCGTTTTCATCAAGGATTTTCTACCGGTCGTGCCGCACCCCTACGAGCCTCCAGAACCGTCCTTCGACACGGTCCCCCAGGACGCCTCACAGCCCAACGGGGTCATGCGGCGGAGGGCAGAGAACAGCACGGCGAAGCCCTTCAAGCGCACAGAGATCCGCCTGCCTGGGGTCCTGGCCTTGGGTCGCCGGCCCGAGGTAACCTCGGGAGTGCGAGCGCGCGGCCCTGGAGGAAAGAACAGGGATGCAGAGGCCCAGCGCCTTGTCCCCGACGGCAAGGGTCGGACCAGCCCTCTAGGCGGCGCCCGCAGCTCATCCCAGCGATCCCCCGTAGGGCCAGTAGGGGTCCGATCGCCCCGCCCCAGCTCCCCTCAGGTGCACGCCAGCCCGAGCCCTGGGATAGCACCCAAACCGAAGACACCTCCTACGGCCCCCGAGCCCGCGGCTGCCGTCCAGGCGCCACTCCCGCGGGAGCCCCTGGCGTCGGCGGGCAGGACGGCCCCCGCTCAGCCCCGTGCTGCCTCGGCGCCTCCCACAGACCGGTCCCCGCAAAGCCCCTCCCAGGGAGTGCGCAAGCCGCCCGGGGCCGCGCCCCGGGGGAAGGTCTTGGTGGACCCCGAGAGCGGCCGCTACTACTTCGTGGAGGCGCCGCGTCAGCCTCGGCTGCGGGTGCTCTTCGACCCCGAGAGTGGGCAGTACGTGGAGGTGCTGCTGCCGCCCTCGTCCCCTGGGCCGCCCCACCGCGTCTACACCCCTCTGGCCCTGGGCCTCGGCCTCTACCCGCCTGCCTATGGGCCTATACCCAGCCTCTCCCTGCCACCGTCCCCAGGCCCGCAGGCTCTCGGCAACCCCCAGCTACCCTGGGTCTCTGAGGCAGGGCCCCTGGACGGGACCTACTACCTGCCAGTGAGCGGAACCCCCAGCCCTGCACCTCCTCTGCTCTTCTGTGCGCCGCCCTCCAGCTCAGTTCCCACCCAGCCCGGCAAGGGTTCCTTGTTCCCACTGTGAGGCCCCGGGCAGATCCCCATGGAGTTGGAGCCCTTGGATGGCCTGGGAGGTTCTGGCATCCAAGCCCCTACCCTTCTCTCTTTCCGCTGCCTCTGTCTTTAACCCATCCCAGCCAGTCGTCGGACAGGAAGTGATCTCAGAGAATGAATCTGAGCCCCGAGGCTGGCGGAGCTGGAGTCACCCAGGAAGTGGCTGCCTACTTCCTCTCCCAAGGAAATTATGTGTCCCTTTCCCAGGCATTCGCAGGGCATGGTGTGGTGTGGTGTGTGGGTGTGTGTATATGTGTATATGTGGGCAAGCAAATAGGGAAAGTGAGGCATCCCTGGGCTTGTCCCCAGGAGCCCATCAGAGGAGGTGCTGGGGCTGCCCTGTGGCAGCAGGAACCGGAGCAGCAGGAGACAGGGCGGGGAACTGTCTGTCTTTCCTGATAGCAGGCCCAGGTGAGGTGAGGCTGGCTAGTGTCCCTGGTGAGGTGGCAGGAAGGACTGGCTGTCAAGTCTGCTCTTAGGAAGAAGAGCTGAGCTTTGGCCTTGGAGGCTACTGGGGGGAAAGTGGCCAGTACAGCCCCAGGCCAGGCTGGCTCTGAGAAAGGGAGCTAAGGCAGGGGGACAGCAGGTGGAAGCAAAGCAAGGAATACAGGGAGGGCCTGGGTCAGGGGTGAGCCTGGAACTTGGGGTGGGAAGATGGGGAGCCTGGCCCTCAGAGCTGAGCTGACTCATTTTTGGGCCAGGGGTGGGGCTTCTGTCCCCGACCCCCTACATCGGGAGTAGGTGAAATGGTCATCAGGAAGGTCTGAGAAGAGGGAGGGTTGGGCTCTTGTCCCACAGGAGTCTCTTGACCCCTCTGTGTGGTTAGAAGGTGGGTTAGGGCTGGCAGTAGAAGCGATACCCCTGGTGGAGTAGCCAGAGGGACCTGCAGCTCTTGGCAGATTCTACTCCCCAGTAACAGATGTGGCAACAAGGCCCAGAGAGGGGCTGGCCCTACAGACCAGTCACAGCAAGGGACAGGGCCCAGAGCCTGCACTTCAGTTGCCCTGAGATTCCAGGAGACTCTGAGGGAGATGAGGGGGGTCTGCATGAGGTGGGAGGTGGTGTGCGTGGGGGTCTGTGTATAGTTCTGAACCAGAAATGGCTGGCCCTTGCCAGCCTGGTGTGTGATGTGATGAGTTTGCGAAGGACAGTTTCCATGAGAAGCAGTGGCAAGGATGGGGATGGATGCCTTCATTGTTCCAGGCCTGTCAGGGGGCCCAGGTCCCTAGCAGTCCCTGCCCTCTGCCCTGGACTGGAAATTGATTAGGAGAGCTATGAGTCAGAACAACTGGCCATTTTCTGGCTGGAGACACCAGCTCCGATGGCATGGAGGCCCTGGGACCACCCCAGGTGCCTTTACCTCATCCTGGTGTGTAATAAATCACTGACCATGGAGCCATGATGGCTGAAATAACTGATGTGAGGTGCCTGATTTCCTGCCATGGCCTCTCAACACCCTCCACAATGTCCCTCCATGCCTGGATATGGCCTGGGTGGAGGGGACCTCAGGGCTAGGGAAGGAGACCATGTGTGTCTTAGAAACACTGTAGCATCCCTGTCTCCCTGAATTTGCCTCCCAGGAGGCTGGCAGCCACACCTTATTCCTTCTGGTGGTTGAGTGGCCAGGGGGCCTTGGGTCAATCAGGCTTGGGTTTCTCAGCATGGCCCCTCTAGCTATGTGGCCTTGGATTTGTCACCTCTCTCTGAGCCTTTGTGTCGGAAAAGGCAGAATAAACATGACAGTCTTATTTCTCAGAAAGGTCAATGAAAAAAGATGACGGTAGCCAACCAACTGTTCCCACAAGGTACTCAGCAGAGTGCCTACCACTTAGCCAGATCACAGGATGTGGGAGGTATGGGCCCCTATGTGTTCCTGCCCAGGCCCAGCCCCTTTCCTTGCCTCATTGCTCCCTATCTGTGAAATGGAGCTGAGATGGCTGGAGCCAGGGTCCAGCTAGAGGACATGCCCACGTGGCATCTTCAGGGCCCTGGAGGAGGGAGTGGGAGGAGGATGGGAGGGGTGAGGTGTCAGTTCCCCATTGGTCTAGGCCAGCTGTTCTGCGGCAGTCCCCACACCACACAAGCACACACACATCTGCACCTCAGCCACATCCTACACTTGCTGAACTGGCTCCTGGGGCCATGAGGCTGTCACTGCCACTGCTGCTGCTGCTGGGAGCCTGGGCCATCCCAGGGGGCCTCGGGGACAGGGCCCCACTCACAGCCACAGCCCCACAACTGGACGATGAGGAGATGTACTCAGCCCACATGCCCGCTCACCTGCGTTGTGATGCCTGCAGAGCTGTGGCTTACCAGGTGAGTCCTTCACTCACACCCCTTCTCAAGCCAGACCCCTCCATCCACCTTACATTCTACCACCAGCCTTTGATCCCCAATCCCTACCACTGGGCATCAAGCCACAGATGCAGTCTTTAATTATATTCCATGCCTCAGTTTACCCATCTGCCTGCCCAACAGAGAGCAGACAATCTGGGAGGCCTCTATCGTATCTTGAGACCCCAGGGAATCACTCACTTGTCCTTAGGCTTCTCCCTTTCCAGGCCCATCCTTGGTTCTGGACTCCCTCCCCAAACCTGACGGGGCGACTTTGGCTATGTGTACATGGTGCACGTGCACACGTGTGAGCACCTGCACGTGAGTATGCGTGTGTCTGGGTTCACACACACATCTGCTGAGCATGCCTGCGCACCAGTGTCTCTGTGAGGTGGGGGCCTGGGAGTACTTGTGCTGTTAGTTTTTCTTACCTTGTTCTTGTGGTTTAAAATGGCATATGCCGGCCGGGTGCAGTGGGTCGTGCCTATAATCCCAGCACTTTGGGAGGCTGAGTGGGGCCGATCGCCTGAGCTCAGGGGTTTGAGACCAGCCTGGCCAACATGGTGAAACCCTGTCTCTACCGAAAATACAAAAAATTAGCTGGGTGTGGTGGCGCCCCTGTAGTCCTAGCTACCTGGAGGCTGAGGGAGGAGAGTTGATTGAACCTGAGAGGCGGAGGCTGCAATGAGCTGAGATCACATCCCCGCACTCCAGCCTGGGCGACGGAGGGTGTGAGACTCTAAATAAATAAATAAAAATAAAATGGCACGTGCCACTGGGCAGGTGTGCCCTGGAGGAGGGACCCCAGTGCCCAGGCCTCACCTACCACTTTAGCATTTCTTTCCCATCCCCCACTCCCATCCCAGGGAGCTTTGGGGGCTGGGGGAGGGGCCGTGCAGCAGCCTTACAGGTGCTTCCTGCTCAAACAGCTCTCTTGCCGCCTTATTCTCCCCAGAGACTCTGCTCCTATCGGCCCCACCTCCCCCTAACTGAGCAGCAGTCCTGAGGCCCTGCCTCCCAGTCCCTCCTTGTTCCAGATGTGGCAAAATCTGGCAAAAGCAGAGACCAAACTTCATACCCCAAACTCTGGGGGGCGGCGGGAGCTGAGCGAGTCGGTCTACACGGATGTCCTGGACCGGAGCTGCTCCCGGAACTGGCAGGAGTGAGTTGAAAATCCTGCCCCCACCTCCCTCCTCCAAGGGCAGGCCTGGTGAGTGGAGCTTCCCACTCACCTGCTCACACGACACACACTCCACTAGGACCCTGGTCCAAGGAAGGGGCTGGCTGGGATGAAGTCTGGGCTCTGGAGCTGAGAGCAAGTGGGAGAGCAGATGGCCAGCAGACAAGGTCACCTTGTGACCTTGGGCCAAGGGCTTTCCCTCTCTGAATTCCGCAAACACCCAGCATGTCCAGCTTGGTGTGGAGAAGGGTCTCTCCCTGGCTGGGCTCCTGCCAAAGCTGTACTCCTCTCCTCTCCACTGCCACCAGCTATGGAGTTCGAGAAGTGGACCAAGTGAAACGTCTCACAGGCCCAGGACTTAGCAAGGGGCCAGAGCCAAGCATCAGCGTGATGGTCACAGGAGGCCCCTGGCCTACCAGGTGATGCCCGGGGCTTGGGGATAGAATGAAGCTCCTGGAGCCTTGGTTTGCCCCACTGTGGGCTGGGCAGCATCTGAGGCTCCCACTGGGCTCCCCTAGGCTCTCCAGGACATGTTTGCACTACCTGGGGGAGTTTGGAGAAGACCAGATCTATGAAGCCCACCAACAAGGCCAAGGGGCTCTGGAGTCATTGCTGTGTGGGGGACCACAGGGGGCCTGCTCAGAGAAGGTGTCAGCCACAAGAGAAGAGCTCTAGTCCTGGACTCTACCCTCCTCTGAAAGAAGCTGGGGCTTGCTCTGAGGGTCTCCACTCCCATCTGCAGGCAGCCAGGAGGGCAGGAAGACCTTGCTCTGTGCTGCCATCCTGCCTCCTTCCTCCAGCCTCAGGGCCCTGGGGCCTGGGTGGGAGCCAAGGCCTTCTCCTCTGGACTCAAATAAAATCCAGTAACCTCACTTCTTTTCTTTGCAAAAGGTGCTTGGGGGGCTGGGAGTGCAGACATTGGTGTTTCTTCTGATGTCCCTTCTAAGGAAAAAAAAAAAAAAACTCTCAAAATCAATTTATTTATTTTTTTTTTTGAGACAGTCTCTGTCACCCAGGCTGGAGTGCAGTAATCTTGGCTCAATGCAACCTCCACCTCCCAGGTTCAAGAGATTCTCCCACCTCAGCCTCCTGAGTGGCTGGGATTACAGGCACCCGCCATCATGCCTGTCTAATTTTTGTATTTTTAGTAGAGACAGGATTTCACCATGTTGGCCAGGCTGGTCTTGAACTCCTGACCTCAGGTGATCCACCCACCTTGCCTCCCAAAGTGCTGGGATTACAGGCGTGAGCCACCGAGCCCAGCCTTCAAAATGCTTTTTCTATTCTCTCACTCCACAACAACACAGAAGATGGCTGTGACCAAATGCGTGGGGGCTTTCCCCCACACACCAGACAAGCAGTTCTGCAGCCGACACCAGCTGGGTGCCCTCCAAAATTTAACTCTGGCACTATCTACCTGGAGATGGCATCAGATCCCACAGGCTGAGGACTCAGTCCCCTGTTCTGTCCCCTATTCCTATGCCAGTTCCAACTCCAGGCCTCTGGAGCTTCTGGCCTATTGGCTTCAAGATGAGGTTCCCACAACCCCCTCTTTGAGTTCAACTAATTTGCTAGAGTGGTTCATAGAGCTCAGAGAAACATTTGCCAGTTTATTATAAAGGATGTTACAAAGGATACAGATGAAGAGATGTGTAGGGCAAGGTATGGGGAATGGGCTCGGAGCTTCCATGCCGTTCATGGATGCATCACCAGCCAGGAACCTCCACGTGCTCAGCTATCCAGAAGCTCTCTGAACCCTGTCCTTTTGAGTTTCTGTGGATAATTCATTAGGTAGGCATGATTCATTAAGCCATTGGCCATTGGCGAACAACTTACCCTCCAAGCTGTCTGCTTTCCCTTGGCTGGGGGTGCGGGGTAGGGGGCTGAAATCCTGCCTTGGTCTCTCTGGTAACCAGTCCCTGTCCTGAAGCTACCCTAGGGGCTGCTAGCCATCAGTCAATCATTAGCACACAAGAAGACATCATTTTGGGAATTCTAAGATTTTAGAAATTGTACTCCAGGAAACGAGGTCAAAGACCAAATATATATTTCACAATATTACATCCCTCCTACAGAAGGCCAAATATACATCCCTACAACTTCCAGAGGTAAGAGAGCGCCGTCAATGGCGTGGTGATGTAACCGCCCAAAGCGTTCACCTTGCCCAAGCCTAGACAGAGCTGATTTCTCAAGACCGGGGAATTCAATGAAGAGTAATGAATGCAGAGGTGGCTGTGCGGGAGACCAGAGTTTTACTATTACTCAAATCAGTCCCCCCAAGCATTTGGGGAGCAGAATTTTTTTTTGTTTGTTTTTGTTTTTGTTTTGAGACGGAGTCTCGCTCTGTCACCCAGGCTGGAGTGCAGTGGTGCGATCTCGGCTCACTGCAAGCTCCGCCTCGCGGGTTTACGCCATTCTCCTGCCTCAGCCTCCCAAGTAGCTGGGACTACAGGCGCCCGCCACCACGCCCGGCTAATTTTTTTTGTATTTTAGTAGAGACGGGGTTTCACTGTGTTTAGCCAGGATGGTCTCGATCTCCTGACCTCGTGATCTACCCGTCTCGGCCTGCCAAAGTGCTGGGATTACAGGCTTGAGCCACCGCGCCCGGCCAGAGCAGAGTTTTTAAGGACAACTTGATGGATGGCGGGGAAGCCAGTGAGCCAGGAGTGCTGATTGGTCAGGACTGAAATCATAGGGAGTCGAAGCTGTCTCCTTGCCTTGAGTCAGTTCCTCGGTGGGAGCCACAAGTCCCAGTGAGGCAATTTATGGATCTGGGTGGTGCCAGCTGATCTATCAAGTGGAGGATCTGCAAAGTATCTCAAGCGCTGATTTTAGGAGCAGTTTAGAGAGGGTCAGAATCTTGTAGCCTCCAGCTGCATGACTCCTAAACCACAATTTCTAATCTTGTGGCTAATGTCAGTCCATCCTACAAAGGCACTCTAGTCCTCAGGCAAGAAGGAAGTCTGCTTTGAGAAAGGGCTGTTATTGTCTTTGTTTTAGACTATAAACTAAAAACTAAGTTTCTCCCAAGGTTAGTTCAGCCTACACTCAGGAACAAAGAAGGACAACTTGGAGGTTAGAAGCAAGATGGAACTGATTAAGTTAGATCTCTTTCACTGTCTCAGTCATAATTTTGCAAAGGTGGTTTCAGTGACATCCCAGGTCTTCAGAACCATCATGAGAAAAGAGAACCAAGGAAAACTCGGCACGCAGACCACCTTGTGGCACACCTACTCCAGCTACTCCATGCTGTCTGCGCCCCTGCCAGAACACACGTCTCACTGGGTCTACACCTAATGGCTGTTCATTTTCCACACTTTGCCTTTGACCCCAGCTGGTATGGATGGGCCCTGGATTTCTGACCAGCCAGATTCAACATTTTGGTTCTCAGTCCTCCTTTCCCCAGAAATTCTTCTGGCTGAGCCTTTTCCTTAGTAAAGGAGCCCTGGACCCACCTAGGTCTGGGAACTGGAGATCGGTGGCACCAGAACTTTCAGTTTCCTTTGTGAGTGTCTCTGATCTGGCCAAGCCCTGGGAGAGAGACAGAACATTCTAACCCCCATTTTTAGAAATATTTTTATTTTACACAAGAGCCACGTGTAGGAAGACAATCTAATCCCCCTTTGACAGATGCAGAAACCAAAACTTAGACAACAGAAGAGGTTCAGGCCAAGTCCCAGGCTGAGTCGTAGCAGGGCTGGGAGGGGATTCAGACTTAGGGGACCGGGGAGGCCAGCTGCTGGGGAAATGGAGGTGCCCGGGGCAGGCCCTGGCCACTCCAGCTTCCCCGGGAGCTGCGCTCAGCCCCCTCCATCCTTCACCTGTTCCAGGACTTGCCTGAAGCCCCACCTTCCCTGGCCTTCACTCAGGAGAGAACCCCCAGACACCAGGAGGAAAGTCAGAGCCCAAGAAACCCACTAAGCTGTCAGTAGGACAGGGTGTGGAGCCGGGCCCCCGTGACGTGGACGTGTGTTTTTCTGTGGGGTGATTAGAGAGGCTGCATCAGTTCTGGTGTGTGGGCCCCTTCGTGCTACTGTGGATCTGGGACCTTGTTCTCCACCTTGTTCTTTATGTGTATTGTGTGGTTTGGGTTGAATTGAGTGTCCATGGAGCCCTGTCTGCAAGGGGTGGGGCTTGGTATCCACAGCCCCCTGGGGAGTTCTGGGAGGAGAGGGTGGAGAGGAAAGTGCTGGGGAGTTGCAGAGGCTTCAAACTGGTCCAGCAACTTGGGAAATTGGGAGTAGGAGCCAAGAGGGAGAGGAGAGGACAAGTGGATGGACAGAGGAACAGTGTGGACACCGGCAGGCAGGCGGACTCAGTGCTGTGGCATGAACCTGCTGTCCAGTTGGAGAGCGGTGCTGCCCCTTGGCCCTGCGGGCAGGGCCTGGCCATGGGCACAGCCACCCAGAAGTAGGTAGGCCCTAGAGTGCTGGGGCTGGGGCAGCCCAGAGGGAACAGAATGGGGACCTCAGGCCTAGCCCTCACCAGCTGAGGAGCCTGAGCTCTGAGGGCCCCTCCCCATGTCCCCCCTGCCATCCTCAGGCCCTGCTGGGCTGGGCCTGCCAGGAGGGGAGAGAGTTTGGGCATAGGACTGCCTTCCTGGGCTGGGTGATGGGCAGTCACACCGGGCTTGGTGTATAGAAAGGCCCCATGCTCCATCTGATGCTCTTGCTATCTTTAAATTCTTTATACTTTTGGAATAAAGGCCTCACATTCTAACTTTGCACTGGGTCCCACAAATTATGTGACTGGGAGGGAAAGGGATCTGTGTCCTGACACAGGGTGCAGGCCAGGCTGGGCCAGCCTAGGCAGCTCCATCTGCAGAGGCCCATCTGCTGCCTGCCTCAGGGACCCTGAGGGGTGCAGGTGGTGGGGGCAAGGCAGCTCAGACCAACCTGAATTTTAGGATTGGTTTCTGCAACCTTGCTATCTGCATGGCTTGGGTCAAATCACATCTACTGAATCTGTTTCCTTTGCTGTTAAAGGGGTTAATACTGCCCAGCACAGGGGCTACTTGGGACAGTGCAAATCCATGTTTCTTGGCACAAGGCCATTCCTTAATAACGAGAATGACTATGATGATGATGATAATGATGAACTGGTTATTAATAAATGGGGAAGGGCCTCATACAGGGGGTTACATAATAAGTGCCTGTTTCCACTCCCTCTTTCTCCCCTCACCTGGGGCTTGGTAAACTTCTGGTCCTCACCCCCTCGACTCTGGCCCTCTCTTGGGAAACAAGAACAGGTCCAGCACCCAGGTGCAGATGTGGGCAGGGAAGGGCACATGTGGCAGAGGCTTGGGTGGCTTTTACTGCCCTAGTGAGAGTTAATACATTACCTCTGCCCAGGCCCCCCTTTCGCAATCTGGAGCTGGGCATCTGGTTACAGATTTACTTCGAACAATGCCTGATATGTGGAGTAAAGTCCTCCTCCTTGGCCTTTGTAAAGTCCTCCCCTCTTCTCCTCAGGAACTGCTCAAACCTGTGCCCCAAAGATGAGGGCCCACGAGGACCCCGAGGGCCCGACACAGGTGCTGGGGGCTGGGGGTGGGGGCTAGGTGGGGGCGGGGGGCGGTGGGGGGCTGGAGGGCCTGTGCAGGCCTTCTCCCGGGAGGCCAGAGATAAACATTCTGATGAACTTGATAAAGAGTGACTGTCCTAAACTGAATGTGGCAACTGGGGGATGGGTGGGGGTGGGGGTCAAGAAGCCTGCAGCTTTGGGACTGGCTGACTCTAGGTTGGGGTTCAGGAGAGGCCTAACCTCCCCGCCAGTGACACCCCAAAGATCTCCAAGGGGCAGAGGTGGGACCGGATTGGACTTGTCCACAGTCTCGAGCCCTCTTGGCCCCCTCGCCTGTGGTCCCCAGACCTCTGACTTAGGGGTCCATTTCCCTGGCTAAAATGACAGGTCCTGAGGGCTCTAGAAGCGCACAATAGACTCATCCCTGTGGGAAGCAATGTGAAGTGGGAGACAACTGTGGCCAGGCCGAGTGGGAACCAGGTGGATGAACTGTTGGGGAGGGCAGGGACCCCACTCTCAGTTGCTGATAGGCCACTCGGGCTGCCTGATTGTTTTCGGGGCAGAATGGATTTTGCCTGTCCCCATCACTCTACCCTAAGCTACTTATCTCTGCTGCCCCTAGCATGAATCCCCCAGGCACCCTCCGACCCCCCTACCCACAGAGCCTAAGTTTGACATGTTGTACAAGATCGAGGACGTGCCGCCTTGGTACCTGTGCATCCTGCTGGGCTTCCAGGTGGGTCCCCCAGGGCCTCCCTGCCCTCACTCTGCACACTCCGCGGTGACTCCAGCCTGTCCCTGGCCAGCAGGGAGTATCCTGGGTAACAAGAAGAAAAACCTGAGGTCAGCACATGGCTGTCAGCAGGCAGGGGTGGGGAAGAGACTGAGTCCTGAAAGAGGATGAACTCCCTGGGGGCGTGTGACACTTGCCAGGTGGAGTGTTGGTGACAGGGTGCAGAGCCAACTCCATGGAAGCCACAGGAATAACTTGGGTGGAAATTAGTGACCCCCAGAGTGGTCAGCAGTAGCTCTCTGGGAATCCCTTGTGGGGACTGCCTTTCCTGGGCAGGCAGCCAGGTCAAGGCCTGCTGAGGCAGGCATGAGGACACTAGGCTGTCCCCTCTCCCTGGAGCTCTAGGGTCCTGCCTCATGCACTCTGCTCTCTCCCTCCGCCCAGCACTACCTGACATGCTTCAGTGGCACCATCGCCGTGCCCTTCCTGCTGGCTGAGGCGCTGTGTGTGGGCCACGACCAGCACATGGTTAGTCAGCTCATCGGCACCATCTTCACGTGCGTGGGCATCACCACTCTCATCCAGACCACCCTGGGCATCCGGTGAGCCGCCCAGCTCCCCCTCCCCCCCCCACTGTGATCCACACAGCAGGAGCAGGTGGGCTCCCAGAGGACACTGGTGAGACAAAAAAGCCACTATCTGCCTCCAACTGCTTCTCCTATCCCAGGCCAGCCTTAGAGCTGGGCAGCGCAGCCCTGACCCTGGGAACCTTGATCTAGGCACACTCAAAAACCAAGCATCTGCAAGTTTAAGGGAAGGGAATTAAGGGAAGGGAATGTGCCCTCGCTGGCTCTCCCCCTTTATTTATTTATTTTTTTTTTTTTTGGAGACAGTTTCACTCTTGTTGCCTAGGCTGGAGTGCAGTGGCATAATCTTGGCTCACCACAACCTCCACCTCCTAGGTTCAAGCGATTCTTCTACCTCAGCCTCCCGAGTAACTGGGATTACAGGCACGCACCACCATGCCTGGCTAATTTTGCATTTGTATCCACCCGCCTTGGCCTCCCAAAGTGCTGGGATTACAGGCATGAACCACCAAGCCTGGCCAGCTCTCCGCTCTTAAGCCCCATTCTGAATACTGCCCAAATGGCAGCCCTGAGCTAGCTCCCAGGGCCGGTGCCAGACTCTTCAACAGCCCACCCTCCCAGGGCCCCACGCTCCCGAGTGCACAGCCCTAGGCCTGGGTGGCATTTGAGCTGTTTGAGCACTGGGGGGCAGGGGATGATTGTGAGAGAAATCTGGATGTGGGAACTGAGCTGTCCACTTCCGGGCAGGTGCTCCCTCCTAACAGTGCAGGAGCTGGTGGTGGGAAGGAAAGGGGGCAGGTTTTGAGTTGGGGGCTCCATTTGTTTTCTTCCTTGGGCAGCCAAAATGTTACAGTTGGTCTTCCCTGGGGCCTCAGCGACTTTCATCTGCCCTTATCCCTCGTGTCTCTGTCATTCTCTCTGTGCTCTCCTTTCCTGATCTCTCCCCATGTCTATATCCCTCCTCCCCCACATCTATATCCTTCCTCCCCAACCTGTTGCTCTGTGCCTCTCCTTCAGGCTGCCGCTGTTTCAGGCCAGTGCCTTTGCATTTCTGGTTCCAGCCAAAGCCATACTGGCTCTGGAGAGATGGAAATGCCCCTCGGAAGGTGGGTACACTTCTGGGGTCCACACTGGGGAAAAGGGAAGGCCCAGAGACCTGGAGGTCTGAGCAACTGTCCCGGGTCCAGACACCAGGGTGCAGTCATGGCAGCATCTTCTCTCCCTCTCTTGTCTCTGTACCTGGTCCATGTGTGTGTCCCTGACTCTACCCCCAGAGGAGATCTACGGTAACTGGAGTCTGCCCCTGAATACCTCTCATATCTGGCACCCACGGATACGGGAGGTGGGTTTGCACATAAGGGTAGAAGCTGGGTCCTGAGGAGGGGCTATATGGGAGTGAGGGTGGCCGCTGAGTTTGGGGATTTAAGGAGGTGGTCCAGGTTGTTCCTGCTAACAGTAGCCAGGTCACGACCTTTACATGGTGACTTACAGCTGATGTTTGCCCTTCCAGGTCCAGGGTGCAATCATGGTGTCCAGCGTGGTAGAGGTGGTGATTGGCCTGCTGGGGCTGCCTGGGGCCCTGCTAAACTACATTGGGCCTCTCACAGTCACCCCCACTGTCTCCCTCATTGGCCTCTCTGTCTTCCAAGCTGCTGGCGACCGAGCTGGCTCCCACTGGGGCATCTCAGCTTGGTGAGCAGGCACCAGGCCTGATCCCTGCCCAGCCCCAGCACCCCACCCTCTTCATGTCCTTCATCCTCCTTCCTGGATCCTGGCCCCAGCCTGGCCTCCCGTCCACTTCCTGATTGTGCCTCTGCCCCCAGCTCCATTCTCCTGATCATCCTCTTCTCCCAGTACCTGCGCAACCTCACCTTCCTGCTGCCTGTCTACCGCTGGGGCAAGGGCCTCACTCTTCTTCGCATCCAGATCTTCAAAATGTTTCCTGTGAGGACCTGGCAGGCGGCTGGGGCTGGGACTATGGCCAGGGCTTGGGCTGAGGTGGGAGAAGGTTAGCCTGGACAGAGACCTCCAGTGCCTTCAGTGCCCCCCCACCCCCCTGCTTCAGATCGTGCTGGCCATCATGACCGTGTGGCTGCTCTGCTATGTCCTGACCTTGACAGACGTGCTGCCCACAGACCCGAAAGCCTATGGCTTCCAGGCACGAACCGATGCCCGTGGTGACATCATGGCTATTGCGCCCTGGATCCGCATCCCCTACCCCTGTGAGCAACATCCCTTGGGCCCCTCTGTCCCCAACTGAGACCACCTATGAGACAATCCTGGTGACCCCGGTCCAGCAGGTGACACGCCTAGCATTAGCCGCACATTTATAGTGTGCCCAGCAGAGCAGTGTTTTACTTAGACAAAGCTTCAGTCCCACTTCCTGGCTCTGAGTGACCCAAATAAGCTCCCACAACTGTATAGCTCCCATCCCAGCCTGAGGTCTCCTTACCTGTTCTTGCTCCTTCCAGCACTGCCCTGTCTATTCCTAACCATCACAGTCTCCTCACTGTAGCCAACCATCCTGTCTCCCTCCGGCACAGGTCAGTGGGGCCTGCCCACAGTGACTGCAGCTGCCGTCCTGGGAATGTTCAGCGCCACTCTGGCAGGCATCATTGAGTCCATTGGAGATTACTACGCCTGTGCGCGCCTGGCTGGTGCGCCACCCCCTCCAGTACATGCTATCAACAGGTAGCCTACCTGCCCTCCTCAGTATCTGATCTCCTCAGGGGTCCTCCAGGAAGCACACACACAGGAACGGGGTGGAGGCCCAAGGGCTAGGCTTAGGCAAGTCGGGAACACGCTCCAGACCTCATTCTCCTTGCTTGTGCGATGGGGGTGCCCTCTTATCACCCCTCTGTGGTTGCTGGGAGTAGCTGAGAAGACGGCGGAGTCGGAGGGGAACCACCATCATTGACAGCCCTCGATGTGCCCGGCTCTGGCTGTGCATTCTTATGCAATCTGTGAAGCATTTTGTGAGACGGGCACCGGTATTTATCCCAGGAGGAAATTGAAGGCCAGAATTGCCCACAGAATTTAAGTGCCAGGGCACTGGGACTAGCTTTGGAGCCTGAGCACTCTGGCCTGGAGTAGGGAGTGCTACAGCTGTTAGCTGCAGCCCCCACAGCGCCAGAGGACGGCGGACCACTAAGATGATGGGGAACACAGGCTGGTGCAGAGGCTGGACCGAGCCCCAACTCGCCCTTTCCTTACAGGGGCATCTTCACCGAAGGCATTTGCTGCATCATCGCGGGGCTGTTGGGCACGGGCAACGGGTCCACCTCTTCCAGTCCCAACATTGGCGTCCTGGGGATTACCAAGGTGTCGCGACGAGCCGGAGCCAAGTCCCGATCTAATTCTGTGGGCCGTAGGCCCCGCCCCAACCCCGTCCCCACTTTGGTTTAGCCCCACCCTGTCTTTGAGAGGCCTCGCCCCCGCATCAAGCCCCAGCAGGTTTATGCCTCGCTCTTATAACGGGCCCCGCCCCTGGAACTAACCCCGCCCCAGCCTCGTCCCCTGGTCTAGCTCCTCCGCTGGCTCCCCGGCAGGTGGGCAGCCGGCGCGTGGTGCAGTATGGTGCGGCTATCATGCTGGTCCTGGGCACCATCGGCAAGTTCACGGCCCTCTTCGCCTCGCTCCCTGACCCCATCCTGGGAGGCATGTTCTGCACTCTGTTTGGTGAGTGTCTGGCGCGGGCCACGGGTCGCGGTGCAGGTCACCGAGTGGTGGGACCCACCTGGATTGCGCGTGCGCGACGCCTCCAGTGGTTCTCTTGCGCCCGTAGGCATGATTACAGCTGTGGGGCTGTCCAACCTGCAATTTGTGGACATGAACTCCTCTCGCAACCTCTTCGTGCTCGGATTTTCCATGTTCTTCGGGCTCACGCTGCCCAATTACCTGGAGTCCAACCCTGGAGCCATCAATACAGGTGCCTCCAGCTGTTTACTGTCTCCAAAGGTGGGGTGGGCCCAAAACTTTGAGCACAGCCCCCTCCCTCAAAGGCTCCACACAGCTACAGCCACAAATCCTACCCAACTCTGGGTGTCAATCAGCAGCTGAGAGCCTGGGTCACAGCTGTCCTTTACTAAGACACTTCCTGTGGACAGATACTGACCTTTACATGTGCTTATTTTTCAAAACAGCTCCATAGATCTATTTATCTATATTTATCATTTGTCCATTATCATTTCAACTTTCCAGATGAGCAACATGAGGCTCAGAGAGGCTCAGTGATTTGTCCCAGGTGAACAACTAGCAACTGGCAGAATTGGGATTTGAACCTAGAGATAGGAAAGACAGAGATAGGTTTGAGACAGGGCTTTGTACTGTTCCTTTGCCATGGATGCACAAGAGGAAGTCCCTCAACTCTGCTCTCCGAATTGGGCCATGACACCCATTGGCCCTTGGCCTATTCCACAGGCATTCTTGAAGTGGATCAGATTCTGACTGTGCTGCTGACCACGGAGATGTTTGTGGGCGGGTGCCTTGCTTTCATACTTGACAACACAGTGCCAGGTATGGTTCAGTCCTGGGAGGGGAATGAAGAACTAAGCAGGACTCATGCATTCCAACAGATGGCCTCTAAGCTGGAGCTGTGGCTAGGTACCATGCGATGCAGTCCCTGCAGGGAGCATCAGGAACAGATGGGCTGGCAGAGTTCTCACTGGCTGGAGGGAGAGAATGAGGCACAGACATGCCTCAGAAGTCTTGAAGAGGATTGGGCCAGGAGAGTCACTGCTGGGTCCTGTGAATCCTTTCCTTTCCATTTGTTCCATTTCTTTCTTTTTCTTTTTTCTTTTTTTTTTTTTTTTGAGATGGAGTCTCACCCTGTCACCCAGGCTGGAGTGCAGTGGTACAATCTCAGTTCACTGCAACCTCCACCTCTGGGGTTCAAGTAATTCTCCTGCCTCAGCCTCCCGAGTAGCTGGGACTACAGGTGCCTGCCACCATGCCCAGGTAATTTTCATATTTTTAGTAGAGATGGGGGTTTCACCATGTTGGGCAGGTTGGTCTTGAAGTCCTGACCTCAAGTAATCCACCAGCTGGGATTACAGGCATGAGCCACTGCACCTGGCCTCCTCTCCATTTCTTAATAGCCAGTGGGCTAAGGGATGTCTTTGCTTTTTCAGAGTAGGACACAGATAAATGCAGCATCAGTTTGTTGGCAAAATCCATCCACTCCAAATATGTCAGCAGCCTGCCACAATGGCGACTAGAAGAGCCACTAACATTTCCCTTTGGTACCAGAGCTTTTTGCAAAGATTGTGGAGGATACTTTGTGGGGCCCACATAAAGGTGCCAGTAAATATATAAAATAAATGTCATCAGGTGCTCTGATAACAAACAGTTAACATTTACCAAACATCTACTATAGGTCAGGCAGAGCTAAGTGTCTTACTTCATCCTCAAAAACCACAGTCATAAAGTCACAAAATTAAAACATTGAAGCCAGGTGTGGTGGCTCATGCCTGTAATCCCATCACTTTGGGAGGCTGAGGTGGGCAGATCACGAGGTCAGGAGTTCGAGACCACCTAGCCAACATGGTAAAACCCTGTCTCTACTAAAAATGTAAAAATTAGCTGGGTGTGGTGGTGGGTGCCTGTAATCCCAGCTACTCAGGAGGCTGAGGCAGGAAAATTGCTTGAATCTGGGAGGCAAAGGTTGAGTGAGCCGAGATCGTGCCATTGCACTCTAGCCTGGGTGACAGGGTGAGACTCCATCTCAAAAAAAAAAAAAAAAAAAAAAATTAAAACATCGCAAATCTGGGATATATATTTTAATTGAGACGGGGTCTCGGACTATCACCCAGACCAGAGTGCAGTGGCGCAATCATAGCTCACTACAGCCTCAAACTCCTGGGCTTAAGTGACCCTCCTGCCTCAGCCTCCCAAGTAATTGGGATTACCAGTGCACAGGTGCATGCCACCATGCCCGGCTAATTTTTGAATTTTTTGTAGAGATGGGGTCTCACTTTATTGCCAAGATTGGTTTCGAACTCCTGGGCTCAAGTGATCCTCCCATCTCAGCCTTCCAAAGTACTGGGATTATAGGTGTGAGCCACACCTGGCCTCTATTTTTTTTTTTCTTTTTTTTGAGACGGAGTCTTGCTCTTGTCACTCAGGCTGGAGCACAATGGCATGATTTCAGCTCACTGCCACCTCCACCTCCTGAGCTCAAGCGATTCTCTTGTCTCAGCCTCCCAAGTAGCTGGGATTACAGGCGCACACCACCACGCCCAGCTAATTTTTGTATTTTTAGTAGAGACAGGCTTTCACCACGTTGGCCAGGGTAGTTTCAAACTCCTGACCTCAGGTGATCCGCCCACCTTGGCCTCCCAAATCCTAGTCACCTTTGCTAGGATTACAGGCATGAGCCACCACGCCTGGCCTCTATTTTTAAATTGAGATGGGGGTCTATGTTGCCCAGGCTAGAGTGCAGTGGTTATTCACAGGTGTGATCATAGCATACTACAGCCTCAAACTCCTGGACTCAAGCAGTCCTTCTGCCTCAGCCACCTGAGGAGCTGAGAGTACAAGTGCATGCTATATACCATCTCACTAAATCTGGGATTTTTAACAACATCCATCTGACACAGTCAATAGCCTGTGTCCCATCCAATGCACCATACTGCCTCTGCTGGAGGGCTTCAGGGGACCTGGGCTGCAGGACTGGGGAAGGCTCCATGGAGACGGGAGTTAATGATTGCATCAGTATAGGGACATAAGGGATGGTAGCAGCAAGAAGATGGGTCTCCATCCCCAGTCACTTACCGGCCTGATCACAGCCACAGGTCCTGTCTTCCTCCGTCTGTCTGAAAATCGAAGTGTTTATATTCATATAACATAGGTGTCAGAGGCTGTCTCTGCACAGCTGGTGGTTTGGGGTTGGGGAGGACAGAGGAGGGCCAGGGTTCCCCATAGGATTTTAGGCAGAATCAGAGGGTGCTCTTGGTAGCAGCTGTCCCTTCAATGGATGGGTGGGTATTTGAACATGGTGCTCACCCCTCCCCATTTAGAGGATGCTAGATTGGGGCTGGAACAGACCATCCTATGGGCCTGAGACAGTCAAGTGGCAGCCTCAGTGCCTAGGGGATATGAGGAGATGGAGAGCATCTGGGTAGGCGTCTGTACATGAAGAGGCTTCTTTGTGACTTGGGTGGCTAGATTAAGCTATCCTTAACGACAGCTGTAGAACCGCCTGAGTCCCTTATACCCCACCTTTCAACCCACCTGAGCATCACAACTGTCATCCTGTGTGTCATGCCACATAAGCTCAGCAGTCTTCAGTATACACTGAGGAACCTAAAGCTCAGGGAGGTTAAGTCACTTGCCTAAGGTCACACAATCTGGATTCAAACTAAGGTCTAGCTGGCTCAAAACCCTGTCCTTAACCATGGAATAGCAAAAGCCTTTTCCAGCCCTTAACTTCCTGCTGGGGATGGGTCACTTTGCACTTGCTTTTTTTTTTTTTTTTTTTTTTGAGACAGAGTCTCGCTCTGTCGCCCAGGTTGGAGCGCAGTGGCGTGATCTTGGCTCCGCTTCCCCGGTTCACGCCATTCTCCTGCCTTAGCCTCCCAAGTAGCTGGGACTACAGGCGCCGGTCACCACGCCTGGCTAATTTTTTGTATTTTTAGTAGAGACAGGGTGTTCTTTGTCTTTACCTATCCATAGCCCAAACTAGAAGGCAATCTGTTTAGTTCAGCACATGCTGCTAGAGCTTACCAGCTTGGCCCTGAATCAGACACTGAGAAGGATATGCCAAAAAGTGTTAAGTCAGTAACAATTTGTGTAGAGGAGCTCCTGGCACAAGATAGGTGGTAAAACTAGATTTAAGCAAGCAATGAAATCAATGAAGCTGGGCTGGAGTTATTGGGAGGGTTTATCGATGAGGGAGAGTGGGTGAGGCCTAGGAAAAAGGAGGGGGCTTGGAGAGTAGAGAAGGCACTGAAGGTTGGGATGTAGTGGGCAGGCTGGCTGGTCTGCTAGACGGAGCTCTGGGCTGGCTGCCACATATGTCTTGGCAGTGGTGCGAGGTAATCAGACACCAGGAACATAGTCCTACACCACACCTACGGCTCATCCCACTCTACTCTGCCCACTGTGTGTGCCCTTTGTACAGCCAAGCCCAGTCAAACAGTGTCTCTTCCAGACTGTGTGTGCCCTTTGTAGAGCCAAGCCCAATCAAACAGTGTCTCTTCCAGGTAGTCTTCCCTGGGGACTTCACCTTCCCTCAGTGCCCTCTCCTGTGAGATTTTGGAACATAACTTGGTTTGTGCTACTCATGGGTTTGTTCTCAGCCTGGGCGGCCAGCAAGTGGAAATCCCCACTCCTTCTGCTAGATTTATAGTATTTCAGTCTTTGTCGATCCCAGCCCTCTTGTGAAAACCTGAGATCTCATGTGACGCTCCTCCACCTGAGGGAAAATTCCTAGTTGTAAAAATTACTAGCCAGGCGCAGTGGCTCACGCCTATAATCCCAGAACTTTGCGAGGCCAAGGCGGACTGATCACTTGAGGTCAGGAGTTTGAGACCAGCGCCTGGCCAACATGCTGAAACCCCATCTCTATTAAAAATAGAGTAATTAGCCAGGAACGGTGGCTCACACCTGTAATCCCAGCTACTTGGGAGGCTGAGGCTGCATGCAGTGAGCCGAGATCAACTCACTGCGCTCCATCCTGGGCAACAGAGCAATACTCTGTCTCAAAAAAAAAAAAAAAAAAAATTATTTGGTGTATCCCTACCTCCATCAAAGGTTTTATTTAGCTTGATTTTCTGAAGTTTGTATTATAAAAATGAGTTTTTCACATATGGAATCATAATACGAAATGTTAATACTGATTATAGTGTTTCAAAATATGCCTGCCTTACCCCTAGAACACAATCTGGGCCTGATTTGGTTCCCATGGGCCTAACACACATTACCCACACACTCACAGAGGTTGACAATAATATTTTTGTCCTTTTCTTCATCTTAAAAGTTTGTATAGGCCGGGCATAGTAACTCACGCTTATAATGCCAGCACTTTTGGGAGGCCAAGCCGGGTGGATCACAAGGTCAGGAGTTCAAGACCAGCCTGACCAACATAGTGACATCCCGTCTCTACTAAAAATACAAAAATTAGCTGGGCGTGGTGGTGCATGCCTGTAATCCCAGCTACTGAGGAGACTGAGGCAGGATAATCGCTTGAACCCGGGAGGAGGAGGTTGCAGTGAGCCGAGATCGCGCCAATGCACTCCAGCCTGGGGAACAGAGCAAGACTCTCTCTCAAAAAAAAAAAATAAATAAATAAAATAAAAATTTGTACAATGGTGTCTATACACCTCCCAGGGGTATGTTTTGAAGAAACAATATAATGAAATTAAAGCACTTAGCACACAGCCTGGCACACTGTAGTTATACAATAAATACTAATTATAACTAGTATCCTTTAGTGTTCCTTAGAGCTCTGGCCAAATTAGGAGCTCAGAAACCATAGATTCAGCCACTTTTTAGGACCAAATGATAGTTAAGAAAGATACTTGATTCCAGAAGTCTGCCTTAGGAGTGCGTTACGGAAAGTGGGGGCAGCTGAGGGTTGCTGGCCTTGGTAAATGATCCCACTGTCCTCTTCCAGGGAGCCCAGAGGAGCGTGGTCTGATACAGTGGAAAGCTGGGGCTCATGCCAACAGTGACACGTCTTCCAGCCTCAAGAGCTACGATTTCCCCATTGGGATGGGCATAGTAAAAAGAATTGCCTTTCTGAAATACATTCCTATCTGTCCAGTCTTCAAAGGATTTTCTTCAAGTTCAAAAGATCAGTTTGCCATTCCAGAAGACACTCCAGAAAATATAGAAACTGCATCTGTGTGCACCAAGGTCTGAAAAATGACTTCCAGGAAAGGTAGGATGTGTCTATGGTTTTTGTGGGAGGGCTGAATAATCAAAACATTCTTGGCCGGGTGCAGTGGCTCATGCCTGTAATCTCAGCACTTTGGGAGGCCGAGGCGGGCGGATCACGAGGTCAG
Source organism: Theropithecus gelada (assembly GCF_003255815.1). NCBI lineage: Eukaryota > Metazoa > Chordata > Mammalia > Primates > Cercopithecidae > Theropithecus > Theropithecus gelada. Next base: position 135,759,181 of record NC_037673.1, on the reverse strand, counting down.
GAGATTGAGACCATCCTGGCTAACACGGTGAAACACCGTCTCTACTAAAAATACAAAAAAAAATTAGCTGGGCGTGGTGGCGGGCGCCTGTAGTCCCAGCGACTCGGGAGGCTGAGGCGGGAGAATGGCGTGAACCCGGGAGAGGGAGCTTGCAGTGAGCCAATATCGAGCCTGGGCGACAGAGTGAGACTCCATCTCAAAAACAAAACAAAACAAAACAAATTCTTTTTTTTTTTTTTTTTTGAGACGGAGTCTCGCTCTGTCGCCCAGGCTGGAGTGCAGTGGCCAGATCTCAGCTCACTGCAAGCTCTGACTCCTGGGTTCACGCCATTCTCCTCCCTCAGCCTCCCAAGTAGCTGGGACTACAGGCGCCCGCTACCACGCCCGGCTAATATTTTGTATTTTTTAGTAGAGATGGGGTTTCACCGTGTCAGCCAGGATGGTCTTGATCTCCTGACCTCGTGATCCACCCATCTCAGCCTCCCAAAGTGCTGGGATTACAGGCTTGAGCCACCGCGCCCGGCCAACAAAAAAATTCTTACGCTTTAACCAAAGAGAAACCAAACTACTCAGTTATCTTTCCTGTAAACTGTTTGAATGTCCTCAAAGAGAAGGTGAGCTGGGTAAAAAGTAAATATACGGATTTTGGGTGGAATTCCTTTACCATTTCATAGTAAGAGCAGAACTTCCCAACTAGTGTGGGCCACTAAGAGGCTACAAGTATGCTGAAATGCAGATCCTCTAGCCTTCCAGACACCTGGGCAGAATCTGGGCCAATTAGTCTTTGAGCTAAGAACCCCAGCCATGGGCAACCTCATTCTTGTACTTCAGTATGCTAGACAAGTATCACTTTGATATGCGACATGGAAAATGCTAATACAGCACAAGAACAGGAAAAATTTCTCATATACACTGCTTTGTTTCAATAACGTCATAAAATTAAAACCACCTAAAACAGGATGCCTTCATCCTAAAAGAACACCTGTACAAGCCCTAATGAAGTGATCCTTTGTCCTTAGGGCTTCAGAATGCATGGGCAGCTGATGCTCGGAAACCTTCCATCACTGTATGTAATGCAGATGCCTGGCTCTCTACTAAACACTGAAGTGGGTCCAATGTGCACATTCCCCCAGACAGACAAGAAAAGTTCCCCAAAAGAGAGGTTAGCCTAGATGACTCCTTAATAGTAAAAATAACAACACTTAAAACAGGGCTTTCTATGTCTTAAGTGCTTACATATATTAACTACTCACATAATCCAGAGACAGTTATTACTGCCATTTTAGAGATGTGGAAAGGAAGGTACAGAAAGGTTAAGTGACATGCCCACGATCACAGGATTCACATCCAGGAAGTCTGGTTAGAGCCCCCACCCCCCCGCCTTTTATTTTTTTTGAGACAGAGTCTTGTTCTGTCGCCCAGGCTGGAGTGCAGTGGCGCCTTCTTGGCTCACTGCAACCTCCATCTCCTGGGTTCAAGCAATTCTCTTGCCTTAGCCTCCTGAGTAGCTGGGATTAAAGCTGCGTACCACCATGCCCAGCTAATTTTTGTATTTTTAGTAGAGACAGGGTTTCACCATGTTGGCCAGGCTGGTCTCAAACTCCTGACCTCAAATGATTCACCTGCCTTGGCCTCCCAAAGTGCTGGGATTACAGGGTTGAGCCACTGCGCCCAACCTAGAGCCCCCTTTTCTTTTTTTCCCAACAAAAGCCACATTCGAGAATTTTTACTCTTACCGGCGATCACCTGAGGTCAGGAGTTCGAGTCCAGCCTGGCCAACATGGCAAAACCCCATCTCTACTAAAAAAATACAAAAATTAGCCAGGCGTGGTGGTAGGCGCCTGTAATCCCCAGCTACTCCAGAGCCTGAGGCAGGAGAATCGATTGAACCCAGGAGGCAGAGGTTGCATTGAACCGAGATTGCACGACTGCACTCCAGCCTGGGTGAAAGAGTGAGACTCTGTCTCAAAAATAAATTAATTAATTAAGAAAGAAAGAAAGAAAGGCTGGGTGTGGTGGCTCACGCCTGTAATCCCAGCACTCTGGGAGGCCAAGGCAGGTGGATAACCTGAACTCAGGAGTTCAAGACCAGCCTGGCTAACATGGTGAAACTTGGTCTCTACTGAAAATACAAAAATTAGCCAGGTGTGGTGGCAGACACCTGTAATCCTAGCTATTTGGGAGGCTGAAGCGGGAGAATCATTTGAACCTGGGAGGTGAAGGTTGCAGTGAGCTGAGATCGCGCCACTATACTCCAGGCTGGGCAATAGAGCAAGACTGGCCGGGCGCGGTGGCTCAAGCCTGTAATCCCAGCACTTTGGGAGGCCAAGACGGGCGGATCACGAGGTCAGCAGATCGAGACCATCCTGGCTAACATGGTGAAACCCCGTCTCTACTAAAAAATACAAAAAACTAGCCGGGCGAGGTGGCGGGCGCCTGTAGTCCCAGCTACTCGGGAGGCTGAGGCAGGAGAATGGCGTAGACCCGGGAGGCGGAGCTTGCAGTGAGCTGAGATCCGGCCACTGCACTCCAGCCTAGGCGACAGAGCGAGACTCCGTCTCAAAAAAAAAAAAAAAAAAAAAAAAAAAAAGGAGCAAGACTTCGTCTCCAAAAATCAACCAACCAACCAACCAACTACACACTGGGGTACACGTGCCCACACCAAAGAACCTCCCCCAACTCCCAGAAGAATGTGAGTCAGAACTGACTATATGGCTTTCTTAATCTTTTTCAACCTAACAAGCTCAAGAAAAGCCCTTGTGAAGAACAAAAAATAGAGGTTCTATTAGAGTAAGGTCACCATCATATTGGTCAGCCATGAAGTTTGTTACATGACTATCTAGGATTCCACTGACACTGAAGTCTGAGGTGATTAAGAAGCAAGGAGGGGCAATGGGGTTATTCTATTGCTGTATTCTGGACAGATACTTGCATAACAACATACCTGTTAGTTAGAATCTAACAAAGCCTGAAATCTTAGCATATTTCGCCAGCAAGATTGTCCTGAGGCACTGGGCCCATACTCAAGTGAGTAACACCACTACAGTACATTCTAGCACCAATAAACACAACCATCTGCTCAGTTCTACTATTATTTATTTTTTTAAATATTTTTGAAAAAATATAATTTTTTTACAATATTTTCAACTTAAACACTATTCACACTGAACACGTATGGCAGCTTAACCTACCCAAATATGAAGTTTAAGAAGCCAAAACTGTTCTAGCTTTGTTAAAAGAAAAGTTGTGCTGCAGACTCTTGTGATGGTTAACAAAGCAAGGAAAAGCACCACTCAAATCATGTTACAGTATCTTTGTTCAGCTGGATTATGGGTTGGCATTGGTCATATGTTAGACTCTATACAGGCATAACTATGATGCAGTGAATCCCTTAGAAGTTACAATTCTTAAATTACATACTTCCTCAGATGTAACATTAAATTTATAACACAATAACGTACCAGAAAAGCCTGGAATGGCACTCATCTGCTGACTACCTTGTAGCCTCAGTAATATGACATACTCGTCTATAACAAATTATCTCTGACTGACTAATAGACCTTCAGAAAATGGAGATTCTTTTTGATGGGGACATAATCAAATTTAAGTCTGAGAAATATGCTTAACAGTAGGAACTCAAATTAAATTTACTGATTTTAAAGTTTAGACATTAATAAGTGTTAGTTAACCCTAAGGGACCAGTTTAGCCTCAAAAAAAGACAATTTAGTAAGGTTTAGGTCTTTTAATTTGGTGCTTGTTCACAACTTGACTGGTGCTTCTTTCCTTGCTGTCTTCACATCAAGCCATGGGGCCAATTCTATTTTCAGTAAGTGTTTGACAGCTTTTTACTTAATAACAGTCTCAGCACTTTTATTAAGCATGCAGGACTAACAAAAACTTTGGCAATGCATAAGTGTAACACAGTGACGAGAGAGCTTTTACAATTAAGTCTTCTAATACTGCCTTCACAGTGTGGAAATTGTGCTACATCCACCAAAAGAGGGCCCCGTCTACTCAAATATTTCAGTACTTCACCCCAGGAACAAACTCCTTTGCATTTGGATTCAGATTGCTCTTGACCTGGAAAATAAGCACATAAAAAAGCAAGTTCATTAACATAGTTTCAGGTACTAATTCAACCTAGATCCTCATGCAAAAACATCTTCCAAACAAAAAAGACAAAAGGGCTGGGTGTGACGGCTCACGCCTGTAATTCCAGCACTTTGGGAGGCCAAGAGGCGGATCACGAGGCCAGAATCAAGACCATCCTGGCTAACACGGTGAAACCCCATCTTTATTAAAAATACAAAAAATTAGCCGGGCATGGTGGCGAGTGCCTATAGTCCCAGCTACTTGGGAGGCTAAGGCAGGAGAATGGCATGAACCCGGGAGGCGGAGCTTGCAGTGAGCAGAGATCGTGCCACTGCACTCCAGCCTGGGCAACAGAGTGAGACTCTGTCTCAAAAAAAAAAAAAAAAAGACAAAAGAACTCAGTCTGTAAGACTATACTTAACCCCAAAAAAACCCAAAAAGGAGGAACCAGATGTAAGCTATACATCATATCAAATTACATCAATTTTTTCTTTTTTCTTTTTTTTGTGATGGAGTCTCGCTCTGTAGCCCAGGCTGGAGTGCAGTGGCATGATCTAGGCTCACTGCAACCTCCGCCACCTGGGTTCAAGTGATTCTCCTGCCTCAGCCTCCCGAGTAGGTGGGACTACAGGCGCGTGCCACCACACCGAGCTAATTTTTTGTATTTTTAGTAGAGATGGGGTTTCACTGTGTTAGCCAGGATGGTATTGATCTCCTGACCTCGTGATCTGCCTGCCTCGGCCTCCCAAAATGCTGGGATTATAGGCATGAACACCGTGCCGGGCCTAAATTACATCAATTTTCTAAAGAGAAAGTAGGAATTGAAATTCAGTTTGCTTAAGTGTAACCAGAAATCCAGTAACTTCACATAAATTAAAGGAATAGCACTGAACAAGGAATTCTGTTAATCAAACTATGGTATGTAGCTTTCTTTAAAGACTAAACACCAAGGAAACATGTTAAACAAGTGTTGAAATTATGATTAAAGCAACTGGGGAATTGTTGATGGATTAATTTTACTTTAGAATCCTCGCTAAAAATGTGGAGTTGTTTTTCTACAATTGCCGTCTTCTAATTCCCACAGGAAGCATGGTATACAACAGGAAAAGAAAATGACATGGGGAACCAGAAGACCTAAGTCTGAAATCCCAGCCCTGCCCCTAACTAACTTCTATGTAAACTCAGATAAGTCATCTTTCTCTGGGATTCAATTTTTTGCATCAGTTAAAAAAAAAAAAACGCCGCGGGTGGGGGGAGATGGGCCAAAGTCTGAGTCTTAGAGACTCGTACCAATGTTATGCTATGTCTCTAAATCTTTACTCTCCTAAGCAGACCTGTCAGCATCTAGGAAGAACAGCTAGAAATTTTCCTCTGTGGTATTTTAGACTGCAAGTTGATAAAAATAAAAAGAAATGAGGACAGGTTCCAGGGCCTGAAATGTAGGTATGCTGGAAGGCTTTTACATTGAATTTGACCCTACATCACTTCAAGACTAATGCATAATATTAAACATCATGTTGAAGAAATAATTTTAGTTTCGTAATTTATACATAGCAGTTTCTTTGGACAGGATATATTCTCCCTTCCAGCAAGGGAAATAATGTATCTATACTTTAAAAGTATGAAGTTTAAGGAAAAAAAGCAGCATTCCTGTTCTCTTTGAGACAGGGACTCGCTCTGTTGCTCAGACTGGAGGGCAGTGGCACAATCACAGCTCACTGCAGCATCGGCCTCCTGGGCTCAAATGATCCTCTAGCTTCTGCCTCCCGAGTACCTGGGACCACAGGCCGGTGCCACCATACTCAGCTAACTTAAACTTTTTGTAGAAATAGGGTCTCCCTTTGTTGCCCTGGCTAGTCTCGAACTCCAAAGTGATCCTCTCACTTTGGCCTCCCAAGGTGATGGGATTACAGGCATGAGCCACCATATCCAGGCACAGTGTTCTTAAATGAACTATCTTTCGGGAGCGACAGAAGAATAAGAATGAAACAAAGTAGTATCACATAGACTGAGAAGAACAAACCAGCTTCTGTACTATGGAATTATACTGGGTCCAGATTAAAGCTATTTATTATGCTCAGCCAAGTGTGTTACTCTGCAGGGTAACTGGGATTATTTACGGTGACTAATGTAGTCATAAGTCATCATACCCCACAGACTATTCAGATCATACGGCTGCTCAAATGGGTTACCATCACTTACTGCAACAAAGGCTATACCACAATGTAAACTTCAGTGCTCTCTACACCATCCCTTAGAAGAATGTTTTCCAAATGCCCAACTCAGGCAGGTTGGCTGTATAATAAATCCTCTGTAGTCCTTTTAAAAAATTAACATGCTCAGACAACTGAGCATGTTGGGATGCAAGTAAAGAACTGGTTTTTGTATTTAATGCTTCATAGGTAATTACAGTGTACAGATTAGTTCAGTGGACCCAGCCAGTTCTCACTAGTGCTGATGTTTAGTTGTAACAATTTTCCCCGCTTCCCCAATTTTTCTTTTTTTTTTTTGAGAAGTCTCACTCTGTCTCCCAGGCTGGAGTGCAACAACGCCATCCTGGCTCACTGCAACCTCCACTCCCCGGATTCATGCGATTCTCCTGCCTTAGCCTCCCGAGTAGCTGGGATTACAGGCATGTGCCACCAGGCCCAGCTAATTTTTGTATTTTTAGTAGAGATGGGGTTTCACCATGTTGGTCAGGCTGGTCTCGAACTCTTGACCTTGTGATCCACGTGCCTCAGCCTCCCAAAGTGTTGGGATTACAGGCATGAGCCACTGAGCCCAGCCAAAACAAGATTAAAGAGCAAAACTTCTCCATCAAGCTACTTTTGTATAGGCAAGTAACATGATAATATTGTGTGTGTTTTTAAATTATTAATTCTTTAGGACATTTAAGTACCCTAGGGCAACATCAGGACTAAAAGCAGGGGCTAGAAGTCCATTTAAGACTAGCTCCACAGTGTTGCCAGAAGTGATTCCATGTCATGAGACTCTGCTTCCATCGTAAAAAGCAGCAGAATTTCTTTTTCCTTTTTTTTTTTTTTTGAGACAGAGTCTTACTCTTGTCACCCAGGCTGGAGTGTAGTGGCGCGATCTCGGATCACTGCAACCTCTGCCTCCAGGTTGAAGCAATTCTCCTGCCTCAGCCTCCCAAGTAGCTGGAACTACAGGTGCCTGCCACCATGTCCAGCTAATTTTTGTATTATTTTTTTCTTTTTTTTTTGAGTCAAGAGTCACTCTGTTGCCCAGGCTGGAGTGCAATGGTGCAATCTCCACTCACTGCAACCTCCGCCTCCCAGGTTCAAGTAATTCTCCTGCCTCAGCCTCCTGAGTAGCTGAGATTACAGGCATGCACCACCAACCCAGCTAATTTTTGTATTTTTAGTAGAGATGGGATTTCACTATGTTGGCCAGGCTGGTCTTGAACTCCCAACCTCAGGTGATCCACCCACCTCGGCCTCCCAAAGTGCTGGGATTAAAGGCATGAGCCACCATGCCCGGCCAATTTTTATATTTTTTATTTATTTTTTTTAATGGAGTTTCGCTCTTGTTGCCCAGGCTGGAGTGCAATGGTGCGACCTCGGCTCACCGCAACTTCCATCTGCCAGGTTCAAGAGATTCTCCTGCCTCAGCCTCTTGAGTAGCTGGGATCACAGGCATGTGCTACCATGCCCAGCTAATTTTGCATTTTTAGTAGAGATGGGGTTTCTCCATGTTGGTCAGGCTGGTCTCAAACTCCTGACCTCAAGTCAACCACCTGCCTCGGCCTCCCAAAGTGCTGGGATTACAGGCGTGAGTCACCATGCCCAGCCAGAAGCAGCACAATTTCTGAAGGGGAAGAAGATGCAGAATTCTTAAATAGATGGGAACTGGCTTTTCCACTTATGCAAAAGTTGCACTAGGTCTTAAAAGATGAAAAATAAGTTTTTACCACAAGATCTTCCAGAGAAGAGCCATCACTGATAACAAGGTCATTAAACTGGTCTTGGATTTGGTCCATAGTTTGTGGGAGATCTCGAGCTGGAATAAACCATTCATGCTCTTCTTCCTCTTCCAGCATTTCTTGGAAACAGCGTTCAATAAATTCTTCTTCCCATAACTCCTCTTCTATCTAGATTTATAATAAAGGATAATTTGTAGCACACTTGGTAGATATCACTAGGAATGGCTTAAAATATCTTGAACTAAACCATTTAAAGGCACAAGGTCACACTTTCTTTTCTGCTTCTGTGCTAAGGAAAAAAAATGCTTACCATAATGACCTGCGAAGATCTGTTTAGGGTTTTTCTGTTTTTACTTTTATTAGTAGAACAGTCTTTTTTCCACTGAGAGTGGCAGGGAGGAAGTAAAAAGAGATGCCTGTCTCTTTTTTCTGTGCCTGTCTACTCCTTACTCCTAAATTCTCTTGACTTTCACAGTAACACAGCAATCTGACTGGCGTAAGGCAGTGGTTTCCAAATCTGATTGCTCACTGGAACCATCTGGGAGTTTTGAAAAAGTTTTCCAGGCTCCACCCTCATCCTCCTGATTCAGAATCTCTAGGGTGGGACCCTGAAACAAGCTCCCCAGGTTATTTCCATAAGCAGTTAAGCCTGGTAGTAATCAGCAGCCAAATAAGTAGGAGTGGTGGCACATCAGTCTACATACTTCATACATAAAGGACAAGATAAACACATTTCATGGACAAGTACAATCATATTGAGGGCCGGAATGGACTATGAAAAAGAACATGTTTGTACAAAAAACTAACTTGTCTGTTGAATTCTTCTTCATTTTCCATCCACATGTACTCTGCAAATGGATTGTCATCTTCATGAGAATGACCGTTAATAATCACATCTTCATTGATGATGCTTGGGCTAGTACTGCTGCGACTTGGATCTTTCATGGCTGATGTTGGTTGTCGTTTTTAACCTTAAAAGAACAACAACACAGTTAATTTACTTATTTATTCAGGGTTTTTTCTTTTTGAGACAAGGTTTCACTCCTTCATCCAGGCTGGAGTGCAGTGGTGTGATCATGGCTCACCACAGCCTTGATCTCTTGCCTCAGCCTCCCAAGTAACTGGGACTACAGGTGTGCACCACCACACCACCCAGCTGAATTTTTTTTACTTTTTGTAGAAACAAGGTCTGTGTTACCCAGGCTGGTCTCGAATTTCTGGGCTCAAGTGATCCTCCCCACCTCAGCCTCTCAAGGTGCTGGGATTATATGCATGCGCCACCGGGCCCAGCTGATTCTTTCAGTTCTTAATGAGCATCTGTTTATTAGCAGGCATCATGAATAGGTGTTAGAGGCAGATGATACACGGTAAGTTGCACAATTGGAAAGCTTCACATTTTTTTTCCAAATGATTTTAATGTTTTAATAGGAGAGGATAGCTAAAACATCTAATGTTTTCCTTTTTGTTTTGTTTTTTTTTGAGATGGAGTTTCACTCTGTCACCAAGGCTGGAATGCATTGGCATGATCTTGGTTCACTGCCACCTCAACTGCCCAGGTTTAAGCAATTCTCCCACCCCAGCCTCCCAAGTAGCTGGGATTACAGGCACGTGCTACCATGCCCAACTAATTTTTTGTATCTTTAGTAGAGACGGAGTTTCACCATGTTGGCCAGGCTGGTCTTGAACTCCTGACCTCAGATGATCTGCCTGCCTTGGCCTCCCAAAGTGCTGGGATTACAGGTGTGCACCACTGTGCCTGGCCACATCTAATGTTTTCTGATAACAGTAAATGAAGTACATCAGTTGCTTACATGGGACTCTCCAAACCATCCAATTTATATTTTATATTACATATCACTTGCTTTATAAAGCAAGCATGGTCGGCCGGGCACAGTGGCTCATGCCTATAATTCCGACACTTTGGGAGGCCCGGGCAGGTGAATCATTTAAGGTCAGGAGTTTGAGACCAGCCTAACATGGTGAAACCCTGTCTCTACTAAAAATATAAAAAAGGTCAGGGGCAGTGGCTCATGCCTGTAATCACAGCACTTTGGGAGGCCGAGGCGGGTGGATCACCTCAGGTCGGGAGTTCAAGACCAGCTTGACCAACATGGTGAATCCCCGTCTCTACTAAAACTACAAAATTAGCTGGGGTGGTGGTGCATGCCTGTAATCCCAGCTACTCGGGAGGCTGAGGCAGGAGAATCGCTTGAACCTGGGAGGCAGACGTTGTGGTGAGCCGAGATCAAGCCATTGCACTCCAGCCTGGGCAAAAAGAGTGAAACTCCATCTCAAAAAAAAAAAAAAAAAAACTAAACTAAAAATGAAAAAATTAGCTGGGCATGGTGGCACATGCTTGTAGTCCCAGCTACTCAGGAGGCTGAGGTGGGAGAATCACTGGAACCCAGGAGGTGGAGGTTGCAGTGAGCCGAGATCGCACCACTGCACTCCAGCCCAGGCAACAGAGTGAAACTCCACCTCAAACAATCACCACCAACACCGCCGCCGCCGCCGCCAAACACAGACTGAGGCATCAAGTCATCAAGTGATTAAATGATGAAGAGCAAATTCAATTTTTAAAAACTGACTTCAAAAAGTCCAGGGATTGAAAGTGAAAACTAACAGATTTTTTTTTTTTTGAGACAGAGTCTTGCTCTGTCGCCCAGGCTGGAGTGCAGTGGTGCGATCTTGGCTCACTGCAAGCTCTGCCTCCCAAGTTCACGCCATTCTCCTGCCTCAGCCTCCCGAGTAGCTGGGACTACAGGCTTCTGCCACCAGGCCCGGCTAATTTTTTGTACTGTTTTAGTAGAGACGGGTTTTCACTGTGTTAGCCAGGATGGTCTCAATCTCCTGACCTCGTGATCCGCCCGCCTTGGCCTCCCAAAGTGCTGGGATTACAGACGTGAGCCACCATGCCTGGCCTAAAACTAACAGATTTTTAATAACCTCTCAGGTTCTTCAGGTATAGTTCTGATCTCTCCTTCATAGCCCATTCTGTGTCTGCTTTTTCTCTAGGTCCATGTCAAGTTCTGCCATGTCTGGATTTCCTCACTGTACAGTGAGTTTCAGGTATCTAGTATCTTTTTTTTTTTTTTGAGACAGGGTCTCATTGTGTCACCTAGACTGGAGTGCAGCAACCTCCGCCTCCCAGGCTCAAGCAATTCTCCTGCCTCAGCCTCCAGAGTAGCTGGGATTAGAGGCGTGTGCCATTATCACCCAGCTAACTTTTGTATTTTTGTTGAGACTGGGTTTCACCATGTTGGCCAGGCTAGTCTTGAACTCAAGACCTCAAATGATCCACCTGTCTCGGCCTCCCAAAGTGCTGGGATTACATGCATGAGCCATCGCGCCCAGCCCAGTCCAGCATCTTTTCATCTGAGTATAAGTTGTATCAACTACAAGCCTGATGTCTTATACTACTCAATAGCTGATCACATGATCTAACCTAATTGATACATTGCAGGCTAAATATTTGAAGCACAAGGTTTCACATTCTAAAATATTCCAATTCATTAAGTTTGAAATCACTAAAAATAGGTTTACATAAAACAATTCACCTGTACATAAACTCAAGCAGTATTGTGACTTGTGCCAAAGAAAGGTCTAATGAGGTCTGCTTAGTTCAAATTTATCATAATCAAGTAAAATACTAAATCTAAAATCTCCTACTGGAAATATATGTATTTTTTTTTCCCTTTGGGATACGTTTCAGGGAAAAGACTAGTCCTATGTGTGTTGCCTGGCCCTTTAAATTTTATGGATTTACCCTTAAGAGGACATAAGCGTAATAAAAATCCAGAGCTGTTCATGTAATATGACAAATACTAGATACGAATGACAATAGGATCACAGTGGTGAAAATTTTAATTGTTGAGAGGTCATCAACTAAAAATTTCTGGGAACTTCTGTCCTAGCTATAATATGTATGTCTACAAAAGAAACGCAGGCCGGGCTCTGTGGCTTACTCCAGTAATTCCAGCATTTTGGGAGGCCAAAGCAGCCGGATTGCTTGAGCCCAACAGTTCGAAACCAGCCTGGGCAACATAGTGAACCCCATCTATGTACTACAAATACAAAAAATTAGCTGGATGTGGTGGTGCATGCCTATAATCCAAACTATCTGGGAGGCTGAGGCAAGAGAATCACTGGAACCTGGAAGGCAGAGGTTGCAGAGAGGCGAGATCACACCACGGCACTTCAGCCTGGGCAAGAAAGCAAGACCCTGTCTCCAAAAAAGAAAAAAAAAAAAAGAAAGAAAGAAAAAAAGAAAGGCAGACAGAAACAAGCTGGGCACGGCTCCTGCCTGTAATCCCAGCACTTTGGGAGGTTGACAGGGGTGGATCGCTTGAGCCCAGGAGTTTGAGACCAGCCTGGGCAATATGGCAAAGCCAGGTCAGTGGTGCATGCCTGCAGTCCCACTTGGGAGGCCAAGGTAGGAGGATCTCCTGAGCCTGGGAGGTAAAGGTGGCAGTGAGCTGAGATAGTGCCACTGCACTCCAGCCTGGGCGGCAGAGCAAGACCCTGTCTCGAAAAACAACAATGCAACGAAACAAAAGAAAGGCAGAAACAGACTCAGAGTTATGTGCTACGATGATGGTAGAAAGAAAACATGAGGCTGGGCGCAGTGGCTCACGCCTCTAATCCCAGCACTTTGGGAGGCCAAGGTGGGTGGATCACGAGGTCAGGAGTTCAAGACCAGCCTGACCAACAGGGTGAAACTCTGTCTCTTCTAAAAAAATACAAAAATCAGCTGGACATGGTGGCGCATGCCTGTAATCCCAGCTACTCGGAAGGCTGAGGCAGGAGAATCGCTTGATCCCGGGAGGTGGAGGTTGCAGTGAGCCAAGATTGCGCCATTGCACTCCAGCCTGGGTGACAGAGCGAGACTGTGTCAAAAAGAAAAAAAAGAAAAGAAAATGATAGTATGATTTGTTAGGAAATTGAGGCACTTTAGCAGACAAGACAGAAAAAAGACAATGAATATTATTTTTATCATTAAACTTGGATGAAAAACTGTTTTTTTTGTTTTTTTTTTTGAGATGGAGTCTCGCTCTGTTGCCCAGGCTGGAGTGCAGTGGCCCGATCTCAGCTCACTGCAAGCTCCGCCTCCCGGGTCCACGCCATTCTCCGGCCTCAGCCTCCCGAGTAGCTGGGACTACAGGCGCCCGCCACGTCGCCCGGCTAGTTTTTTGTATTTCTTAATAGAGACGGGGTTTCACCGTGTTAGCCAGGATGGTCTCGATCTCCTGACCTCGTGATCCGCCCGTCTCGGCCTCCCAAAGTGCTGGGATTACAGGCTTGAAAAAAACTGTTTTGATAGCAAGTCTTGACTAAATAATTATCAGTTCCTCTAAAGAAAAAAAGAAGGCTAGGTGTGGTGGCTCACGCCTGTAATCCCAGCACTTTGGGAGGCCAAGGCGGGCGGATCACGAGGTCAGGAGTTCGAGACCAGCCTGGCCAATATGGTGAAACCCCGTCTACTAATAATAAGCTGGATGTGGTGGCGCATGCCTGTAATCCCAGCTACTGGGGAGGCTGAGGCAGGAGAATCACTTGAACCTGGGAGGTGGAGGTTGCAGTGTGCCAAGATTGTGCCACTGCACTCTCCAGCCTGGGAGACAGAGTAAGACTCTGTCTTAAAAAAAAAAACTTAGCTGGGTGTGGTGGTGCACGCCTGTGGTCCCAGATACTCAAGAGGGTGAGGTGGGAGGATCACATGAGCCCGAGGTTAAGGCTGCAGACAGCCATGATCGCACGCCACTGCATTCCAGCCTGGGCAACAGAGCAAGACCTCATCTCAAAAAAAGAATTTACTATTTTAAAGTGTTTGATTCAGTGGTTTTAACACCACCACCACTACCTAATTCCAGAACATTTTTGCCACCCCAAAAAGAAACTCCATACCCATCTGTAGTCACTCTATTTCCCAAGGCCCCCAACAGCAGGCAACCACTAGTCAGTCTACTGTCTGTCTCTATAGATTTGCCTATTCTGAACATTGCATATAAATGGAATCATAAAATATGTGTCCTCTTCTCATGTCTGGCTTCTTTCACTTACTACAATGTTTTCAAGGTTCACCTATGTTGTAGCAGGTATCAGCATTTCATTCCTTTTAATTGCAAATATTCCATTATATGGAGATACACATTTTGTTTATTTACTGTGATTAATGAACATCTGCGGTTGTTTCCACTTTCTGGCTATAAATATTGCTGTTATCGGTATTTGTGTACAAGTTTTTATATGAGCATGTTTTCAGTTCTCTTGAACCCAGTGTGTTCAATGCTAGTCAGTCTTTTAGCTATACATTTTCTTTTTTTTTTTTTTGAGATGGAGTCTCACTCTGTCACCCAGGCTGGAGTGTAGTGGCACGATCTCGGCTCACTGCAACTTCCGCCTCCCTGGTTCAAGCGATCCGCCCGCCTCAGCCTCCTGAGTAGCTGGGATTACAGGCGTGAGCCACCACTCCCGGCCTCAGCTATACATTTTCAACTGTGACAGAAACAATGAGCAAAAAAGGTAGCTGACTCCCTCCCTACCACCAGACACAATCCTCACTCCAAATCCTTTTCCCAAAAGTAAGCACTGCTAATATTGTATACATTTTTCTTAAAAATTAAACACATATTCAACAACAGTATTGTATTTAAGGGCCTTACAGTCATCATCTATTTAATACTCACAAAAGTCCTGTGGTTGTAGGAATTATGGCCAAATTCATTTCCATGACAAAGAACTAAGTCTTAAGTAACTTGTTCCAGGTTACACAACTACTGAACAGTGGAGTTGAAATTCAAGTCAAGTAGCCTGACTCTAAAACATGCACCAGGGCCCAGCACTTTGGGAGTCTGAGGTGGATCTCCAGACCCAGCTGTTCAAAACCAGCATGGGCAACATAGCGAGACCCCTATCTCTACAAAACTACTAAAAAGAACTGCCAATGCAACGATAAACTTCCAAAGAAATGCTTAAGAAAAAAAAAAAGGCCGGGCGCGGTGGCTCAAGCCTGTAATCCCAGCACTTTGGGAGGCCGAGACGGGCGGATCACGAGGTCAGGAGATCGAGACCATCCTGGCTAACACGGTGAAACCCCGTCTCTACTAAAAATACAAAAACTTAGCCGGGCGTGGCGGCGGGCGCCTGTAGTCCCAGCTACTCGGGAGGCTGAGGCAGGAGAATGGCGTGAACCCGGGAGGCGGAGCTTGCAGTGAGCTGAGATCCGGCCACTGCACTCCAGCCTNTAAACATGCATAAAGAATTTCTGTATTTTAACAGAATTATACTAAATATATTACATAAAATCTTCCCTAGTCAACAGGTATTGGTATACTTAACTTTTTTTTTTTTTTTTTGAGACGAGTCTTGCTCTGTCGCCCAGGCTGGAGTGCAGTGGCCGGATCTCAGCTCACTGCAAGCTCCGCCTCCCGGGTTTACCCCATTCTCCTGCCTCAGTCTCTGGAGTAGCTGGGACTACAGGCGCCCACCACCTCGCCCGGCTATTTTTTTTTTTGAGACGGAGTCTCGCTCTGTCGCCCGGGCTGGAGTGCAGTGGCCGGATCTCAGCTCACTACAAGCTCCGCCTCCCGGGTTTACGCCATTCTCCTGCCTCAGCCTCCCGAGTAGCTGGGACTACAGGCGCCCGCCACCTCGCCCGGCTAGTTTTTTGTATTTTTTTAGTAGAGATGGGGTTTCACTGTGTTAGCCAGGATGGTCTCGATCTCCTGACCTCGTGATCCGCCCGTCTCGGCCCCCCAAAGTGCTGGGATTACAGGCTTGAGCCACCGTGCCCGGCCTTAGTTTTTCTGTATTTTTGAGTAGAGACGGGATTTCACCATGTTAGCCAGGATGGTCTCGATCTCCTGACCTCGTGATCCGCCTGTCTCGGCCTCCCAAAGTGCTCGGATTACAGGCTTGAGCCACCGCGCCCGGCCTTGCTTTTTTTGTATTTTTCAGTAGAGACGGGGGTTTCACCTTGTTAGCCAGGATGGTCTCGATCTCCTGACCTCGTGATCCGCCCGTCTCGGCCTCCCAAAGGGCTGGGATTATAGGCTTGAGCCACCGCGCCCGGCCTACTTCACTTTTTAATGGATACAACACCACTTACTCAACCACCCCCTTCTGATGTACACTTACGTTCCCACTTTTTGCCATTACACACAATCCTGCTATGATCTTTTTTTTTTTTTTTTTTTTTTTTTTTTTAGTAGAGACAAGGTAATAGTGCTTCCTATAGGATATATTCCTGTAAGTGGGAATAACTGTGTCAAGGGCCATGTGTATTTTAACTGTAAGAGATGACAAATTATTATAAAAATGTGGCAATATGCATTCCTATTATACTATTTGGGTGCATCCCTTCTGCTGTATCTTCAACAATTTCAGATATTATATATGTATTGTATTTTATTTTTGCCATCAGATGAGCTAAAAATGACATTTGTTTTCCTTTACAGCTTCTGGAAAGTCTTTTTCCACAATGAGATTACATTTCCTGTATTTTCTCTCAATATTTTTATAGTTTCAAGTTTTTACATTTAAATCTTTAGTTCATGTAAACATTTGAGTATGTGAAGGATCTGTATTTTTCCGTATAAATTACATCATCCCCCACTAACTAATGAAAGCTTATTCCTCATGTTTATCATAATTAAATTCCCATGTCTGTATCTATTCTGAGATTCTTTATTCCGTAATTGTGTATTTCTATACCAATATCAAAAAATGAAAGACTACAAGGAACACAAACCTTTCATCTAGATTCAAACAGCCTTTTGCCTGTTTTCTCTATTTTTTTTTTTTTTTTTTTTTTCTTACCTTTTTGAGAAGTTGCAGGCATGATCTTTCAACCTCAACTATTTCAATTTTTTATTTTTTATTTTTTTTTTTTTTATTTTTTTTTTTTTTTGCTTAACCATTTGAGAAGTTGCAGGCATGATCTTTCAACCTCAACTATTTCAATTTTTTAATTTTTATTTTATTTTATTTTATTTTTTTTGAGACAGAGTCTCACTCTGTCACCCAGGCTGAAATGCAGTGGCACGATCTCGTCTCACTGCAACCTCCACCTCCCAAGTTTAAGTGCTTCTCCTGTCTCAGGCTCCCGAGTAGCTGGGACTACAAGCACATGCCACCACGACCCACTAATTTTTGCATTTTTAGTAGACATGGGGTTTTGCCATGTTGGCCAGGCTGGTCTCGAACTCCTGACCTTGTGATCCATCTGCCTCGGCCTCCCAAAGTGCTGGGATTACAGGTATGAGCCACCACACCTGGCCTGTGATTTCTATTTCTAAAGTACAAGAATAATGTATATATATTACACTCATCTTTTTTACTTGATCTGTTCAATTCTGAAAGTGGTTTATCCAAGTCCTCCACTACAGTAGACAGAATATGTGACCCAGTCTGAGAATTGTTGTCTCATAAGGAACTTTTTTTTTTTTGAGACGGAGTTTCCCTCTTATTGCCCAGCCTGGAGTGCAATGGCACAATCTCGGCTCACCACAACCTCCACCTCCCGGGTTCAAGAGATTCTCCTGCCTCAGCCTCCCGAGTAGCTGGGATTACAGGCATGTGCCACCATGCCCAGCTAATTTTTGTATTTTTAGGAGAGACGAGGTTTCTTCATGTTAGTCAGGCTGGTCTCGAACTCCTGACCTCAGGTGATCCACCCACCTTGGCCTCCCAAAGTGCTGGGGTTACAGGCGTGAGTAACCCCAGCACTTTTTTTTTGAGATGGAGTCTCGCTTTGATGCCCAGGCTGGAGTGCAGTGGCGCAATCTCAGCTCACTGCAATCTCTGCCTCCTGGGTTCAAGCAATTCTCCTGTCTCAGCCTCCAGAGTAGCTGGGATTATAGACCCCTGCCACCACACCTGGCTTTTCTTATTTTTATTTTTATTATTATTTTTTGAGATGGAGTCTCGCTCTGTCACCAGGCTGGAATGTAGTGGCGCATTTCAGCTCACTGCAACCTCTGCCTCCCCAGTTCAAGTTATTCTCCTGCCTCAGCCTCCCGAGTAGCTGGGATCACAGGCGCGTGCTGCCACGTCCAGCTAAATTTTGTATTTTTAGTAGAGATGGGGTTTCACCATGTTGGCCAGGATGGTCTCGATCTCTTGACTTCGTGATCCGCCTGCCTCGGCCTCCCAAAGTGCTAGGATCACAGGCATGAGTGACTGTGCCCGGCCTTTTGTATTTTTAATAGAAACCGCGTTTCACCATGTTGGCCACGCTGGTCTCGAACTCCTGATCTTGTGATCCGCCCTCCTCAGCCTCCCAAAGTGCTGGGATTACAGGCGTGAGAGACACCCCGCCCAGCCAGGAATTAACATTTTTGATAACTGATACTTTGTCTTATGTCTTTCACCATAATTTCATGTTTACTTTTCTTATGCTTTTTCAAATGTTCTATTAACTATTTCTTTCCTATGCTGTTTATTTTCCTACACTTAATAGCTTTAACTATTTTCCTAACAATTAAAAACGTACTCCAAGAGCGGGAGGCAGTGGCTTATGCCTGTAATCCTAGCACTTTGGGAGGCTGAGGCGGGTGGATCACAAGGTCAGGAGATCGAGACCATCCTGGCCAACATGGTGAAACCTGGTCTCCACTAAAAATATAAAAATTAGCCAGGCGTGGTGGTGTATGCCTGTAGTCCCAGCTACTCAGGAGACTGAGGCAGGAGAATTGCTTGAACCCGGGAGGCGGAGGTTGCAGTGAGCTAAGATCACACCACTGTACTCCAGCCTGGGCAACAGAGCGACACTCCATCTCAGAGAAAACAAACAAACAACAACAAAAAACAACTCTCTACACCCATTTAGAATGCCTTTCCTTCTCCAATATACCCAACCCAATGCCTGCTCTGAGCCAAGGCAAGCCTTTTAAAATTATTTTACTTACACACTTCTTCCCTTCCAATCTTCAGTTTTGTGGAATTTAGCACTGGTAGATTCCTACTATTAGGTTTTCTCTTACTATATGTTTTAAAATAATTTTTGAATTGAATACTTGACACTTCACATTATCCATTTATATTTTACTAAATTCATCACTCAGGACAGGCACGGTGGCTCACACTTGTAATCCCAGCACTTTGGGAGGCCAAGGCGGGCAGATCACCTGAGGTCAGGAGTTCAAGACCAGCCTGGCCAACATGGCAAAACCCTGTCTCTACCAAAAATACAAAAATTAGCTGGGTGTGGTGGCGGGCACCTGTAATCCCAGCTACTGGGGAGGCTGAGGCAAGAGAATTCCTAGAACCTGGGAGGTGGAGGTTGCAGTGAGCAGAGACTGCACCCTGTACTTCAGCCTAGGCAATAAGAGCAAAACTCTGACTCAAAAAAAAAAAAAAAAAAAAAAAGATACAAAAATTAGCCTGGTGGGGCCGCGTGCAGTGGCTCACGCTTGTAATCCCAGCGCTTTGGGAGGCCGAGACGGGCAGATCACGGGCTAAGGAGATCTAGACCATCCTGGTTAACACAGTGAAACCCCATCTCTACTAAAAATACAAAAAAAATTAGCCAGGAGTTGTGGTGGGCACCTGCAGTCCCAGCTACTCGGGAGGCTGAGGCAGGAGAATGGCGTGAACCCAGGAGGTGGAGCTTGCAGTGAGCCAAGACCATGCCACTGCACTCCAGCTGGGGCAACAGAGCAAGACTCCGTCTCAAAAAAAAAAAAAAAAAAAAAAATTAGGTGGGCATGGTGGTGCTCCCTTGTAGTCCCAGCCACTCAGAAGGCTAAGGCAGAAGAATTGCTTGAGTTTGGGAGGCAGAGGCTGCAGTGAGCCAAGATCACGCCACTGCACTCCAGCCCGGGTGACACAGCAAGACCCTGTCTCAAAAACAAGAATAAATAAATTCATCACTCATAATTGTTTCTTTCTCTTTTTTTGACATGGAGTCTCACTCTGTTGCCCAGGTTGAAGTGCAGCTGCACGATCTCGGTTCACTGCAACCTCTGCCCCCCAAGTAGGTGGGATTACAAGCGTGTAACACCATGCCTGGCTAATTTATGTATTCTTAGTAGAGATGGGGTTTCACCATGTTGGCCAGGCTCGTCTCGAACTCCTGACCTCAGGTGATCGGCCCACCTCAGCCTCCTGAAGTGCTGGGATTACAGATATCTGCCACCATGCCGGCCACTCATAATTGTTTCTTATATTCATCATCTTCCCCTAACTTCCTATCTTTGTAAAATAGTTCCAAAGGCTACCTGAGGATTTATCATTCTAAGCCAGTGTCCAAAATATCTTTTGTCTTCATGTTTGAATAAAAATGTTAGTTGTATGGCCTGGCGCAGTGGCTCAGGCCTGTAATCCCATCACTTTGGGAGGCTGAGGTGGGTGGATCATTTGAGGTCAGAAGTTCTACAAAAGCCTGGCCAACATGGTGAAACCCTGCCTCTACTAAAAATACAAAAATTAGCCGGGCATGGTGGCAGGCACTTGTAGTGCCAGCTACTCAGGAGGTTGAGGCAGGAGAATCGCTTGAATCCGGGAGGTGGAGGTAGCAGTGAGCCAAGATCACGCCACTGCATTCTAGCCTGGGCGACAGAGAGCAAGACTGTCTCAAAAAAAAAAAAAAAAAAGTTGTAACACCAGTATTTCCATGTAAATGTGCTGGGAAAAAAAAAAGTAGCTGTAACAGTATTCTGAGAAGTCTGTTCTTCCTGTCAATAATCTATTGTCAATAATTCCAACTTTCAATGTTGCAGAAAATCAATTTTCTTTCCTTTTAAAAATCCCGTTCTAGACTGGGTGCAGTGGCTCACGCCTATAATCCCAGCATTTTGGGAGGCCAAGGCAGGTGGATCACTTGAGGTGAGGAGCTCGAGAGCAGCCCTGGCCAACATGGTGAAACCCCATGTCTTCTAATACAAAATATAAGCCAGGTGTGGTGGTGCACAGCTGTAGTCCCAGCTACTCAAGAGGCTGAGGCAGGAGCATTGCTTGAACCTGGGAGACAGAGGTTGCAGTGAGCTGAGATGGTGTAACTGCATTCCAACCTGAGCAACAGAGTGAGACCGCATTTCAAAAAATAAAAATAGGCCGGGCACAGTGGCTCACACCTGTAATCCCAACACTTTGGGAGGCCGAGGGGTGCGGATCACGAGGTCAAGAGATTGAGACCAGCCTGGTCAACATGGTGAAACCCTGTCTCTAAAAATACAAAAATTAGCTGGGCGTGGTGGCACATGCTTATAGTCCCAGCTACTGGGGAGGCTGAGGCAGCAGAACCACTTTTGGGAGGCGGAGGTTGCAGTGAGCCAAGATTGCACCACTGCACTCCAGCCTGGTGACAAAGTGAATCTCTGTCTCAAAAAACTAAGTAAAAATTTAAAAATCCTGTTCTAGATGACAGCTTAAGATGTTTAACACTTAAATTCATATATTTCACCAGATTTTGGTTAGGTAAGGGCAATTTTTTCCCAGTACTGCTGCCTGGAAGTCAGCAAACCCTTTCAATTTATCAACTTAGGGCTTTATTGTGTCTTCAGCTGTTTTCCCTTCTGAAATGCCTCTTAAGACATATTGGTTTCCAGCAGCGTCCTTTTACATTGTCTATGGAAGTTTAAAATAAAGAAATCTTTTAGGTTTTACAACCTTTCTCCACTAGTTTCATCTTTTAAGAATTCTCATTAAAATTCAAATACAGTTCTCTTCTGTTTCTTTCATTAATCTACCTTCATAGGCACCATCTTTTCTCATTCCCTTGGACTCTGTTTTGAACCACTGTGATCCTTACCTTATTTGCATATATATATTTAATCGTATTTTATGCATATAATACGTTTAAGCATACTTCCTTTGGCAGTTAGAGAGGATCGCAAAATTTTTCAATTGGTCTGTTTTCCACACTGAAGTCTGTGAAAAGCACTGAATTTTTTGTTTTACTATTTGGCGCAGTAAGGTAACGATTAAAAAACATGGGCTCTGGGCTAGGGCGGTGGCTCACACCTGTAACCCCAGCACTTTAGGAGGCCAAGGTGGGCGGATCACGAGGTCAGGAGATCGAGACCATCCTGGCTAACACAGTGAAACCCCGTCTCTACTAAAAATACAAAAACAAAAATTAGCTGGGTGTGGTGATAGGGCCTGTAGTCCCAGCTACTCGAGAGGCTGAGGCAGGAGAATGGTGTGAACCCTGGAGGCGGAGGTTGCAGTGAGCCGAGATTGTGCCACTGCACTACAGCCTGGGTAACAGAGTGAGACTCCATCTCAAAAACAACAACAAAAAACCATGGGCTCTGGAACCAGGCTGCTTTACTGTGTGACTATGGCAAGTTATTTAACCTGAGTCTCGGTTTCCTCATCTGTTACATGGGAATTAATAACTACCTAGTTAGAGAACCTGGCACATAACAATTAGCATTATCTATCTCGGTGATTAAACGTTTAGGGCAGTTAAAGGTCTCTAGACCAAGGGACAAGGTAAAAATCACAGATCTTAAACCTACAGAGATGAAACAATGTCACAGGAAAATCCCAAAGTCTACCCTAATCTCAACGGTAGTGTAATAAGGGTAATTAGGTGAGAGCAAGGATGGATCATCCTTACTGATAAAAGCTCCGGTACATTAGAAATGTCACCCAAATTTATACAAACTGATAAAGGAAGCAGAGGCAATTCAAATCCCCCAAACTTGTGCCCCTCCAATATGGTGGCCATCAGCTACAAAGATCTATTTAATTAAAATTTAGTTCTTCATTTACACTAGCCACATCTCAAGTGCTCATAACTACACACAGTACCTCATCATTGGACAGCACCACTCTATAAACAATGAAAAAATTAAGAAAAAAGGGAGTTATTGGAACTGAACCTTAGCCTATGTCGAATGCAAACTATTCATGCACCTGTGCAACAGGTGGTCTGGATCACAAAGGCAAAGACTTGGACAACTTTAATTTAGACCACAGTCAGAAGACCTTAGACCACAGAAGACTGTAGGTTCAAATCCCAGCTATGCTACTTAACCACCTTAAAGTACCCTAGACTTGTCACTAAATCACACAGCACCACATAATGGTTAACAGCACACAATCTCTGGACTATGTGGATTTGAATTCCGACTATCATTAGCTATGTGACATTGGGCAAGTTACTTCACATCTCATTTGTTATCTTCATTTTATAGTAGGGCCTATCTTCTAGCTATGTTGTGGATCAAATTAGTTAATATTTGTAAAAGCAATCAGAACAACGCCTGGCATTATTAAGTGTTACATAAATATCTGCTACATAAAAATAATCTCTCAAGCTTCTATTTCCTTAATTCCCAAGTAGGCAAGATAAAACTTGCTCTGTTGGGAGGCCAAGGCGGGAGGATCACGAAGTCAGGAGATCGAGACCATCCTGGCTAACACGGTGAAATCCCATCTCTACTAAAAATACAAAAAATTAGCCAGGCGTGGTGGCAAGCGCCTGTACTCCCCACTACTCGGGAGGCGGAGGCAGGAGAATCGCTTGAACCCGGGGAGGCGGAGGTTGCAGTGAGCCGAGATTGCGCCACTGCACTCCAGCACTCTAGCCTGGCGAGAGTGAGACGCCATCTCAAAAAAAAAAAAAAAAAAAGTTAAAAGAAAAAAACTTGCTCTGCCCATTTCACGTTTCATGGTAATGAATGAATAACAGGATGTAAATTACAAGAAAATGTTTTAAAAGCACAAAACGTTATTAGATTACAAGGCAGAGGTCTTGCCTTCCACATTCTTTAATCTCCCACAGTATCAACCAAATTGCTAAGTGTTGATTTAATAAATTTAAAAATTTTCACTAAAACTGGAGCATCACACTCTAGAGTCATAAACGGATAAACCCTGAATAAGGTGCAGAGTGCTTAAGGAAAAACCTGCTATAAACTCATTCTGACCCAAAGAGGGTGAAATCACCTCAATTTGAGTTCCTAAGGAGCAATATGCACAGCCTTGAATCATTAGAGGAAATCTCCATTCCCTAACCTCCATTCCTTAAAGAAACACAAATGGGCTCTATAGTTATTGTCAAGTTACCTATCCTGTGATATTTTTTGGTGAAAAACAGTTTTCTTCAAGTTCACAACTGACAAGTGGTATAAACAGACTAATTTTCCCCAAATATCCTGTCTTTCACTAACTGGAAACAGAATGACAAAAGCAAATAGTGGAGTCTCATTAAAAATTATTATAGAGAACTTTTACTTATTGCAAACCTAACCTATGCCAGATGAAATTTCAAAAGCGACTTAATGAAAATATAAACCAACGTCTGATCTAACTGCTCTAATGAAATCTGAAAAAACAATGCCACGACGTTCCAACATTAGCCAGCACACCCAACATGATCATCTGCTTTCCGTTGGAATAAACGTCAAAGGCTGTCAGCTGCTACACCTTCCAAGGCAAATTGGAAGTCAAATTCTTTCTAGAGTTTGGGGTTTTTATGAGTTGATACGGGTGCCAAATCAGAGAAAAGAGAAACAAAAGGAAACAGGTAAGACCCCTTTTAAGAGTCACTAAAAAATATCACTGGTGGCTGCTGCAACAAATGTTTACAAGACGTAAGTTCACCACAAGCCTTATTTATTTTTGGTGGCGGTGGCGGGGAAGGAGAGTAAGCACAGAAAATTATTAAAAGGTGAGAGGACCTTACAGTTCATCTAACTCAACGCCCTCCTAGGGTAAGGGTTCCCAGTATTCCAAAGGTTCTTTTTTCCGGGACCTGAGCTACAATACAACCAAAAATAAGGGGTCGGGATGGCAAAGAAACGGGAGAAAGACGATCATCTGATCAGGCCCGTCGACGGTGGCAGCGTTCCCCCAGAACGCCAAGAGTCCGCCAGTTCCTCCGCCCCTCTCTCCCCAAACCCCAGCCTCGGCTAAGGCGCGCACGCGCAGCAAGTAGGGGCTGCGCGTGGCGACGCGCAGGCGTAAAGTGGGTAGAAACAATGAGCTTTGTTGCCGAGGCGGTGGTTGGGGGCAGGGGAAAGGGTACCCGGCGGAGGAAGAAAGGACCGGGGGAATGGGCAATAAGGCGAAGTGCTATCCCGGCAGCCCTCGCGCCACTGAGGACCCGGATAGAGAGCTGCGCGATCCAAATCATTAATAATGACAATGAAAAAAAAAGCGACGGCCATGTCTCAGAGAAGAGAGAGACGAAGTCGGCCCAAGCTAATCCCTCAGACTTGGTGGAAAGAGGCAGCGAACAACCGAGGCCGCAAGGGACTCGGTGGCCAATCACCCAGGGAACCCTTTAGGCCCCTCTGCCGTCGCCGACGTGCTGTCGCTCGACCGCCGCACCCCCATCGCCACTCCGCCCGAGGGGACCCCCTCACCCAGTGCACAGCAGCGGGGACGGCAGCCAACGAATCCTGTCGGCCTCCGCGGATCTCCACAGGCAGCGCCGCTCCCCCGCTCGACGTGCGCTTCGCCCGCCGCCTCCCTTCTCCAGTCCAAACAAACACCCTAGCCCGGAAGTGACTTCACTTCCGTCGCCGCCAGCCCCGCCCTCTTTTCTGTCAGCTCTGCCCTCCGAGGCCACTAGAGGCCGCGCGCGAGAACGCGCGACCCCGAAGGCTGTCGCGAAGGCTGTCTCCAAGGCTGCACACGGGTGCACGCGCAACGGCCTTTTAGCGTGCCCCTGCGGCCGCCTGCCGGGTGTACCGGGAACGCTGTCGCACGTTCTGAGAGGCAGGAATGGGGGCGTACCACTGTTCCCACACCCGCCTATCTTCCGGGAATGATGGGATGCAATGAGTGAGGCAGCTGGACACCGAAGAGCACCCTGACAAGACACACAGGCGTGGACTTTTACAGACGTCTCACACACACACCCCAAAAAAGTAATATTTAGATAATGACATAGCACACACACACCCATACACACCCCAAGAATGATACACAATGTCACACAAACAGCGACATGCACCGAGTCACATCAAGATCCTGACACAGAAAAATAATAAACTAAGGGTAATCACAGAGGCGTACTAAATGATATGCAAACACCCGCACTCAGACACGTGCAGGCACAAAAACACACTTTTTGAAGCTGGATGCAAACGCAAAATACAAATACATGTGCAAACTTCTTTGTGGCTAAAGGAGGAAATGCTGTTTCCACACAGGATAGAAGAGTGTGACCTCTGGGTTCAAGAATTTCCTAGTCCGTGGCCGGGCGCGGTGGCTCAAGCGTGTAATCCCAGCACTTTGGGAGGCCGAGACGGGCGGATCACGAGGTCAGGAGATCGAGACCATCCTGGCGAACACGGTGAAACCCCGTCTCTACTAAAAAATACAAAAAACTAGCCGGGCGAGGTGGCGGGCGCCTGTAGTCCCAGCTACTCGGGAGGCTGAGGCAGGAGAATGGCGTAAACCCGGGAGGCGGAGCTTGCAGTGAGCTGAGATCTGGCCACTGCACTCCAGCCTGGGCGACAGAGCCAGACTCCATCTCAAAAAAAAAAAAAAAAAAAAATTTCCTAGTCCATGATTCTGGGTGCACCGGCCCCATAGTTATTCTTACCCATGGTTCCTTCCCGTCATCGTTGAGAAGCCCCAAGATACATTTCTAGCGACACTAAGCAATGTAAAGAAGAGAGTATGTTTGTTTGTTTGAGACAGAGTCTGGCTCTCTTGCCCAAGCTGAAGTGCAGTTGTGCCATCTCGGCTCACTGCAACATCCACCTCCCGGGTTCAAGCATTTCTCCTGCCACAGCCTCCCGAGTAGCTGGGACTACAGGTGCACACCACCACACCCCGCCAATTTTTGTACTTTTAGTAGAGATAGAGGTTTCACCGTGTTGGCCAGGATGGTCTCGATCTCCTGACGTCGTGATCCACCTGCCTCAGCCTCTCAGAGTGCTGGGATTACAGGTGTGAGCCACCGCACCCGGCCAAGAGTATGTGTTTTACAAATCTGGATGTTCAAATGTGTAAACACTATCTTTGAAAGAGGGACATAAACTAGTTTCTTCCCTTTGGAGAGGGAAAATGAGCGACTAGGAAACGGGTGCAAATAACTATCTTTTCACTCTCCTGAAAAATTTGAATCTTTTAAAAACAATTTGTTTGTAGTATTTACTAAGACAAAAAATTCCCTCCATGGGAAGGCTTTAATTTAGAAACAGGGTTGTTTCTCTTCAGAGCTATTTCATTCACTGAATACTGTTCTGGGCCAGTCCAAAGCCCCAAAGAAATGAATGCAGGTGGTTCTACCCTAGCTCCTGGGTCAACCACTTTGGCAGCACTTACAGGTCTATATTCTAAACTGTGAAGATAAGCTATCAACCTGAGGCTGCAGGAAGTCTGAACAGAACAACATAGGTATTTATATAGTCTGAAATGACCCAGACACTCTTCTGAAGACACAGTCTTGCTCTATCACCCCGGCTGGAGTGCAGTGGCATGATCACAGCTCACTACAGCCTCAACCTTCCTGGCTCAAGCAATCCTCCCACCTCAGCTTGTGAAGTAGCTGAGTACCACCATGCCTGGCTAATTTTTGAATTTTTTGTAGAAATGAGGTTTTGCCACATTGCCCAGGCTGGTCTTGAACTCCTGGGTTCAAATATCTGCCCACTTCAGCTTCCCAAGGTGCTGGGATTACAGCTGTGAGCCACACGGCCTGGCCTAACCCAGACTCTCTTAAAAGGTAAACACGAAGCCGGGCGCGGTGGCTCACGCCTGTAATCCCAGCACTTTGGGAGGCGAGGTGGGCGGATCACGAGGTCAGGAGTTCGAGACCAGCCTGGCCAACATGGTGAAACCCTGTCTCTACTAAAAATACAAACATTAGCCAGATGTGTTAGCACACTCCTGTAGTCAGCTACCCACGAGGCTGAGGCAGGAGAATCGCTTGAACCTGGGAGGGAGGTGGAGGCTGCAGTGAGCCGAGACCATGCCATTGCATTCCAGCCTGGGTGACAGAGTGAGACTCTGTCTTAAAACAAACAAAAAGGTAAACGTGAGATAACTGAATTTGTTATTTAGTAACACAATCCACTTAACTGGTTATAATGGTAATAAAAAATATTTGATAAATCATGTGAAACACTCAAAAGACCAATGCTGTTTTTCCCACACAAAGGGGTTAAGATCTCAATTTCCAGATCGCATTGAGAGTTCACCACTGTGGCTAAGCGTCAGGGAACCAGTATTTCCTTGGCATTCTCTAGACACAAGGACACTGCTCGATTGCAAAATAAACTTCAATGTAACGATATTATGCTTGGATAGTGATGGTGATGATCTATAAATGGAAAACAAAATAATGAAGGCTAACAAGTTTGCTAATGATAAGGAAAGACACTGCAATGGGACCAACAGAGAGATCCAGTTTTAAAACACTGAAAAAATTTACGTAGCTGGTTCACATAGTAACCATCTTAAGATGGAGGTTGAAGTAGAAATCAGAAGACCCAGGATGGCTGAGTAGGCCCCACTGTAAATCATCACCTTCCTACAGACCTCTCATTTCTCATCAATGTAAAAAGTATGTACCTTCTTACCCCAACACTCCAAATATAGGAATCTACCCAAATGGACAGATGTAAAGAGAGACATGTAAGAATATAGCCTGGTTATAAAACCCAAAAGATCAAAATGCCTAACAGGAAATTGGTTAAATGAATAATGATGCATTAAAATAAAATCATCCAAAATATGTATATTCATTGATATAGAATATATCAATGCTTTTTTAAAAAGCAGGTTGCAAAACAGCATGTTTGTACAATCTTTCAAAATTTTATATGTAAACAGGCACGAGTAGATATAAATGCCAAGTATCCGATAGAGTGGTCATCAAAATGTTAATTGTAGTATTTCCAGGTGGTCAGATTTCAAAGGAATCATTATTTTCTGAATTTTAAAATATTGTCTAAATTCTCTAGGAAAGCTTGAATTGCATATTGCATTTATAAACAGGAAAACACCCCCTTCCCCACCCCAAAATGAACTCTAACATAGGTTCCTATAGTGCTTCGGTAATGGTCTTGTCCCTATGCTCCTTTGTATTAAGCCAGGCAGAGAATGTAGCTAGCTAGGGCAGGTACGTAGGGTTGAGTAAGGGCCTAACACTGCAGGGTAAGCAAAGGTCCCTGCTCTGAATGAGGCGAGGCGATAAAATATTATTCAGCTTTTAAAATGCCTACTTATGTCTGCACTGATCTAGGCACTGAGGATACCACAGACAGTAAGTGGTAGGTTTTCCTAAAAAAGTTGTTTAGTGAAGTTTAAAACTCACCTGGCCTTAAAGAGCCAAACTTGTGTAGGTTGAATAGGCAGCACGGTCAGGATTTGGAAAACAATGTGTAGGTGTAGAATAGGTAAACGTTTTTGCAGAATCATCATGTGTGCCTACAGATGTGCTGAATAACTGGAAAGGCAGAAGCAATTCCTCTCTTCCAGCTGGAAAAACCCTTCCCTGCTGACTTTGTGCAGCTCAGCTTTTTGTTTCCATGTCCTCCCCATGTTCGGCTCTCTAGAAGCTTGCCTTTTAAAATAAGATGGGCCAGAGATACACTTGGAGTTTCAGCAGAAGCAACCAAAATCAGAAAAATGAACTAGGAAGTATCATGAAAGTCTCCCTATCCATTACAGCAATCATCACTTAAACTGCAATCCTTTTCCACAGGCTCTCACACCATAAAGCAGGTTTCCCTATTCAAATAGGGCATAGGCTAGGTTCTGTGGCTCACACCTATAATCCCAGCACTTTGGGAGGCTGAGGCAGAGGAATACTTGAGGCCAGGAGTTCAAAACTAGCCTGGGAAACTTACCAAAACCCCGTGTTCACAAAAAATTTTAAAAAATAGCTAAGTGTGGTGGCACATTCCTGTAAATCACAGTTACT
This sequence comes from Theropithecus gelada, assembly GCF_003255815.1. Taxonomy (NCBI): domain Eukaryota; kingdom Metazoa; phylum Chordata; class Mammalia; order Primates; family Cercopithecidae; genus Theropithecus; species Theropithecus gelada. Next base: position 135,729,310 of record NC_037673.1, on the reverse strand, counting down.
CATACGCTGAGGCAGGAAGCTTGCTTAAGCCTAGGAGTTCGAGGCTGCCATGAGCTATCAGTGTGCCACCGCATCCCAACCTGGTAAGACGGTGAGGCTGTCTCTAAAAAAAAAAACAGGTGGGGGTGGGCCAGGTACAGTGGCTCACACCTGTAATCCTAGCACTTTGGGAGACCGAGGTAGGCGAATCACTTGAGGTCAGGAGTTTGAGACCAGCCTGGGCAGCATGATGAGACCTTCTAAAAGTACAAAAATAAAAATTAGCCAGGTGTGGTTGCACACCTGTAGTCACAGCTACTGGGGAGGCTGAGGCAGGAGAATCACTCGAAACTGGGAGGTGGAGGTTGCAGTGGGCTGAGATCACGGCACTGCACCCCAGCCTGGGTGTCAGAGCAAGAATCCCTCTCAAAAAAGAAAAAACAAACAAAAATCAACAAAAAACTAGGGTTTATGCAAGTGTAGCAAAAAAAGTAAAATGTGCCGGGCATGGTGACTTACCCCTATAATCCCAGCACATTGGGAGGCCTAGGGGGATCTCTTAAGTCCATGGATTTGAGACCAGCCTGAGCAACATAGCAAGACTGCATCTTCTAGACACATACACACACAACACCTACAAAAATTAGCTGGGCATGGCAGCACATGGCCGTAGCCCTAGCTACTTGAGAGGTGGAGGCAGGTGGATCACCTGAGTCCTGGAGTTCGAGGCTGCAGTGAGCTATGATTGTCATTTATTGCCTGGGTGACAGCGCCAAAGCCCATCTCAAAACAAAAACAAAACAAAACAAATAGAGTTGATAGTTATTAAGTAGCTGGGATCTGATTGCTCTGTGATGTTTCAAATTTTCCCATCATGTAGGAAAACAAACTCTTCCATTTAAATCTCAAAAGCCAAATGGCCAATAAGCAGCAGCTACTTCTTATTTAACAACCCTGTCAAAGTTGAGCCAACTGAAATTGGTTCCGTTTTTGATAGGCAGGGGCAAGGAGTGAAGCTTGAAACGCATTTCGTCCTAATCAAAGGTAGGACTCCTGCTGCTCTTTGTATATACTCTTTTGGATCAGGTCCTTAGAAGAAACTTCTCATAGGCCGGGCACGGTGGCTCACACCTGTTGTCCCAACACTTTGGGAAAACAAAGTGGGCGGATAACTTGAGTCCAGGAGTTTGAGAGACTAGCCTGGGCAATATGGCAAAACCCCTCTACAAAAAATATAAAACTTAGCTGGGTGTGGTGGCGTGCACTTGTAGCCCCAGCTACTGTGGAGGCTGAGATGTGGGAATCACCTGAGACTCGGGAGGGAGATGGACGCTGCAGTAAGCCATGATTGCACCACAGCACTCCACCCTAGTGACAGTGAGACCCTGTCTCAACAACAAACAAGAAAACTTCAAAGGCAGGAGAAGACCAAAAACTTTAAGAATAAATCCTTTAAAATTAATATAATTGGGCTGGCTCACATCTGTAATCCCAGCACTTTGGGAGGCTGAGGCGGGTGGATCGCCTGAGGTCAGGAGTTCAAGACCAACCTCGCCAACACAGTGAAGCCCTGTCTCTACCAAAAAAAAAAAAAGAAGAAGAAAAAATAATTAGCCGGGCGTGGTGGTGGGCACCTGTAATTCCAATTCCAGCTACTTAAGAGGCTGAGAATAGTTTGAATCCGGGAGACAGAGGTTGCAGTGAGCTGAGATCGCACTATTGCATTCCAGCCTGGGCAGCAAGAATAAAACCATGTCTGCAAAAAAAAAAAAAAAAAAAAAAAAAAAAAAAAAATTCTCTTCAAAATTAATCATGTTACTTTCTCGACTGTTCTCATCAAGAATTTTTTCAACTAACCTCCATAGGGAGTTATTTGGACAAAAATTCTCTCAAGTTTCAGGCTATTACCCAATTACCAGTGCTTTAACTGAGATCCATCAGCAAGTTAGATCTGCCAGAGTGACAGAGAATTAACCATTTCCACTTTTCCATTCTCATTAAATTTCAGCAAACTAGCTGTTACCAAGCATCATCATTAGTTCCTATGTAAAGCTTGAGAGGTGCAAAATAAAGGAAAAACAAAGATAATAAACCACTTGACCAGGCAAAATGGCAAACTCCTGTTGTAGTTCTATTCCACTAACATTCCTTGCAATTTCTTACCATATCCCCAACAAAATTACAAAACTTTGTTTGGCTAAAAATAAAGGCTAACGGTATCTACGGCTCTGAAAGAGGTTGTCTCCCATAAATGATTTTTTTAAAAAAAGGTGACTATATAGTTTTTCCTTTAGTTTTAGCTTTGGAAAGAGTAGCAAAACCAGTACCTCAGGCAATAGTAACCAACCAAGCCAGGTAGGATCTGGTTACAATTACCTACCACCAACACATCTTCAGTTACAGGTAAAGTTCTCAAAGCTTGATCTCACTGACATTGCCATCACCTGGGAACTCGTTAAAAATGCACATCAGGTCGAGTGCGGTGGCTCACCCGAGAGCTGAGTGGGAGGCCGAGGCAGGAGGATTGAAGTCAGGAGTTTGAGACCAGCCTGGCCAACATGGTGAAACCCCGTCTCTACTAGAACTACAAAAACTGATTCAGCTGATCTGGCTGGTTAGGTAGGTGTCCCTTTACTCACTCACTGCTCCAAGTGTGTCCCTCCCGACCCTCCTGAAGCTGTGCAGTGTGTTGAAGAGGACAACCATCACCAATGGAGGACCGACCGGTCCTTTAAGGGTATACGTGTAGCTGGGTTTCCATTAAAACCTCCAAACAATCTCTCAAAAACGCAAATTATCAGTACTCATCCCAAACTTAAGAAATTAGAAAACATGGCAGGGAGCCAGCAATGCTTTAACCTGTAGGCAATTTTGATGCATGCAAACATTTGAAAACCGTTTTTTTGAGACACAGTCTCACTCTGTCGCCCAGGCTGGAGTGCAGTGGCACCATCTTGGCTCACTGCAAGCTCGGCCTCCCAGGTTCACGCCATTCTCCTGCCTCAGCCTCCTGAGTAGCTGGGACTACAGGTGCCCACCACCACGTCCGGCTAATTTTTTGTATTTTTAGTAGAGATGGGGTTTCACCGTATTAGCTAGGATGGTCTTGATCTCCTGACCTTGTGATCTGCCCACCTTGGCTTCCCAAAGCTGGGATTACAGGTGTTTGTCACCACACCCGGCTGCAAACAATTCGTTTTAAAGGAAAATAATTCCCATAACTGTTTGTGCACGAGTGTTGATTCCAAGAATCTTGACCTTATCACCTAATGGTCGAAGTAGGAGAGTACTTCAAACCCAGCTAGCTCAACAATGAGGTGAAGGTCTTCTGTCAGGGTATAAAACCACCTCAAACTCATTAAACACTGAATACCCAGGCTTTCAGCTACACTATGATGGAAGGCAACCAACAGACTATACCCAGAGCTGCTTCTGTCCTAGTGCAAGTTATCTTAAACAGCCCATATGCTGCTCTGCAGTGTCCCAGCAGATTTCTATTACATACCATGAGCTGCTTTTGTCACAAACTTTAGGCTGAAAAAAAATCCACTGTGAACAAAGCTAAAGTAACAAATTTAAGTACACTCTTCTCCCTGTATAACCTTACTACATGCCACAACATTCCATAGTTTACCATTTCCTTTTCCAGTCCCCATCACCTTAAAAAAAGGTGGCAGGGGAACCTGTCCTTAGGGAACTCAAATAATGGCTATTCCTAAAAAGCTATACAGAATGTTACCACTTAAAAATCACTGGAGGGGTTGGGTGCGGTGGCTCACGCCTGTAATCCCAGCACTCTGGGAGGCCAAGTAGATCACTTGAGGTCAGGAGTTTGAGACCAGCCTGGTCAACATGGTGAAACCCCACCTCTACTAAGAAAAACAGAAACATTAGCTGGGCATGGCGGTATGTACCTGTAGTCCCAGCTACCTGAGAGGCTGAGGTAGGAGAATTCAGCCGAGATCATCCCACTGCACTCCAGCCTGGGCAAGACAGTCTCAAATAAATATATCTCTAAAAGTATTGACGTACACACACGATGGTTGGAAATTCATACTCTTGAATAATATTTCAAACGAACTTATTTTTAGAATACTCAAAGCAATACTACAGCTATCCAATTAACGTCTTATAAAGGACACTCTCAGATCCCAAATTTACTAGCAATGGGTCAACAAAGAAGAATTATGAAACAAACCCAAGGTACTTCTAAAAGCTTCATTCACTTTTGTAGAATATAAGATTAAACTAAGGGCTGAAATAGCTGTAGGAAACATGTTCTCAAACTTTACAGCAAACTTAAGTGGAAACACTCCTATTAAAAAGAAGTTTTCTCATAATCTGAGGGCTGTTATAGATTTATCACTAACAGCTTATTATAACAATTTCTGATTTCTAAATGCTCTCAAACGTAGATAATAAAGTAAACAAAGCATTCTTTCCTTCAACTTGCTAAATCCAACAAAGTAAAAGCTATGAAAAAGCCATCACCAACAGGAAACACTGAAGAACTCCATTGTGCACATAGTGCTTTCTGTACTTGCTGTTAGTTAAAAATGGGAATTAAACAGAAGTGGGTAATTAGTAAAGGCTAAAATTGCAGAAATAACTGGCAAGGATTTTTTGTGCATGTCACATTAAAATCATCACCTGCTTTTCAATGGGAGAGACCATAAAATTTATCCAACTATTTGAAATATCCTTTAATGCATTTGGGTCTGAACATTTGAAAGACAATGCCTATCCTATTAAAACTTTGTTTCTTGGCCAGGGACGGTGGCTCACGCCTACAGTCCCAGCACTTAGGGAGGCTGAAGTGAGATCACTTGGGCCCAGGAATTCAAGACCAGCCAGGGCAACATGGCAAAGTCCCATCTATACAAAAAAACAAAAATTAGCCAGGCATAATGGCATGAGCCTGTATTCCCGGCTACTCGGGAGGCTGAGGTAGGAGGGTCATTTGAGCCCGGAGGCTGAGGTTGCAGAGAACTATGACTGTGCCACTGCATGCAGTCTGGGTGACAGTGCGAGACCCTGTTTCAGGGAAAAAAAAAAAAAAAAAAAAAAAACAACAAAACCTGTTTACAACAGATGATCCAATATACCAAGAAGCCCTACAAAATTATTTTGAAAAGTTGGCAGAACTAATTCTTGCTCATCCATATTATTTCCAATTGTACTGTTAAGTCAACAGTATGTCTAAACACAAGCTTTTGCTGTTTGTTCACCTGCAGTATTTTTAATTCATAAGGTTTTTAAAAACCACAAATGGCCTCACTTTTAGTTATGTAACAGGAACAAGAAATCCACCAGCAGCAAAATTTTTAAAACTCAGACCTTTAGCGGTAGTCTTTAGAACATTCACTCTAGATTTAAAAGTAATAAATTGTTAAAGCATGCACAAAGTTTAAGAGCGAATAAAAACCACAACTGACAAATATGTTGGTTAACATTCCAAACATGTATAACCAATGAACATGGCCTAGGGTTTTTTTATTGGTATTCACTTCAGTAACTTGAATCCACAGATATAAGCAGTATATAACCAGAAAGTTACAAGTAAACACAAATTATACATGCAAATTTCTGTTCACAAAGGTCACATGTGCAGGTACATGAATTAGAAGCGTGCATCTAGGATTATGGCCAAACTGTTTTAAAAATGCAGAAATGTAAAATTACATCTTGAAAATATGAAGAGATGGTCTACACACTTCAAAAATCAAATGTTGCTTATACCAGAGATGTATGACAATTACGGGATTCAAGTGACAAGCAGTAAGATCTCAAAAATTAATACTGGTCAAAGAGAACGGGAATATTTTTACATTTCACTGAAAATACATTGACTACTAGAATACGAAATCTAGCAGGAACTCAGGGAAAAAATTACAAAATCTAAAGCCAATTACTTAATATTTCTTATTACCTAAACAACAGCATGACATTAACAGAAAACTGCACCTGCATTTGAATCGCCAATCTCACGTTAATGAAGTTCTCCAAAAATGAAATGCAACCAAAACAGGTTCAAACTCCAAATCAAAGTCTGCAAGGCTCAGATTAAAACATGGAATGTTTCAGATGAAAGTAATAAAAATACTATTGGTTTTGTTCTTTATTGAATGGAATAAAATGTTGACATTTCTTTGAAACTTGGAACTACTAAATTTCATTTTTCCAAATGGTTCTACATTTCTTTCTTAGTGGTGCAAGTTGTCTTAAGTAGCTTAGGAAGTCAATCTCTACAAAGTATTTCTGTCCGTTGCCATTTTGATAAAACAAAAACTATTCATTAACTTAACCATATGTGTATTTTTTTTTGCTATAACACTTAACACATGAACAGACATCTATTATTTCTCCACTAAAACAAAAGAGTACAATAGTTTTCTTCTAACTATCAGTATTGTATTTAAAAAAGGTTAACATTAAAAACGAAGAACCATTATTTTCTTTGAAATCATTAAATCTTCTTGCACATCTTAAGTTTCCTTCTTCTGTCTGCGTTCTTCTGCCAATTTATTCAGAAATTTCTAAAAAGAGAGAGAGAATTAACGCCATTAAGTCATAGAGAAACACAGCAAAATGGATTAATTCCAAAACCAAGTATCTTATATCCAAGTTTAGGGACTTAAACTATAATTTTGTCAATATTTTCAACAATTAGTTAATCCTTACTAGCACACAAAAACTGTTTCAGGACATTACAATAAGGCATGGGGAAAAAATGCTAAAAGGTAAAAAAAAAAAAAAAAAAAAAAAAAAGGGAATTCGAATGTTATAATTAAGCCTACATTTTAGAGATAAGAAAACAAAGACCACAGTCACACTGAACTGACAGTACCCCAAGAACTATGGGTCTAAATGACATGCACTTTTATTTTATTTATTTATTTTTTTTGAGACAGAGGTTTGCTCTGTTGCCCAGGCTGGAGTGCAGTGGCGTGATCTCGGCTCACTGCAACCTCCACCTCCCAGGTTCAACTGATCTCCTGCCTCAACCTCCCAAGTAACTGGGATTCCAGGCACCTGCCATCATGCCCAGCTAATTTTTTTGAACTTTTGGTAGAGACAAGGTTTTCACTGTGTTGGTCAGGCTGGTCTCAAACTCCTGATCTCAGGTGATCTGCCCGTCTCCACCTCCCAAAGCGCTGAGATTACATGCATGAGCTACCACATCTGGCCTCAAAGCACTATTCATTAAATCACCTGAACAAACATTTTCTTGCCAGGCCAGCAGTAAATATTTTAGACTCATTGAGCCATTCGGTCTTAACTACTCAATCCTGCACTCCATTATAAACTAAAACAACTATAGATGACACTTAAATGATTATGGATGTGGGTTCTAGTAAAACCTTACAAAAGCAGATGACTGAGCAACAAGTATAGCTTGCTGACCCCTGCCATTAAACCTGGGACTTCTAGAGTCTCTAGACACAGGAGCTCCATTAAGACACTAATGGAAGTACAAAAGACATATTCAAAAATCTAATCTAAAATGTCCAAAGTATCTTTCCATCTCATTGGAATTTATCAACTTAATATAGTTAATGCAAAATAGTACGAATTAAAAGCCGTTATATCCTTTAAAGAAAAAAAAACAAAACACCCCACACAAACATCCAGTTAGGAAATTATGAATATACCATTAGCAAGTTACTGTATTGCTTAATAGTTTCTTGATGAAGGTGACAAAGTTTCTTTAAAATACAAGGAAATAATAGGCCATCACGCCCGTAATCTCAGCACTTTGGGAGGCTGAGGCAGGCGGATCACTTGAGGTCAGGAGTTCGAGACCAGCCTGGCTAACATGGTGAAACCCCATTTCTCCTAAAAATACATAAAATTAGCTGGGTATGGCGGCATGTGCCTGTAATCCCAGCTACTCGGGAGCCTGAGGCAGGAGAATTGCTTGAACCCAGGAGGCAGAGGTTGCAGTGAGCTGAGATTGTGCCGTTGTACTCCAGCTTGGGCAACAAGAGCAACTCCGTCTCAAAAAAATAAATAAAATATAAGGAAATAATAAAAGGAGCCACAAGAAGCACCAAGCAATCTTTTATATTATTTCCATATTCTTCTCAACAATACATACAGTTTTTGACCCCAAACAGCTTAAAATCAAAGCAGATAAAAATATTTGTACCAGGGCAGGCACTGTGGCTCAGGCCTGTAATCCCAGCACTTTGGGAGGCCGAGGCAGGCGGATCACCTGAAGCTGGGAGTTCCAGACCAGCCTGACTAACATGGAGAAACCCCATCTCTACTAAAAATACAAAACTAGCCAGGCGTGGTGGTGCATGCCTGTAATGCCAGCTGCTCAGGAGGCTGAGGCAAGAGAATGGCTTGAACCCAGGAGGGGGTGTTGGGGTGAGCCAAAATCACACCACTGCACTCCAGCCCTGGGCAACAAGAGCAAAACGGTCTCAAAAAAATAAAAATAAAATAATTGTACTACATTGCTGCTACCATTGCAAATAACCGCAATTCTTTCTTCATATACAGCATGGTAAGAGACATATAGGTGGCAAAGAGCAGTTACATTAAAAAACAAAACAACAACAACAAAAAAACAGACGTTGATACACAGCCAGGAACCTAAATTATTTCCAAAGTTAAAGATTACATTCATCCATTTAGTCAACACAGAACATATCTAAAGACTGAATAACTATAGTTAACTTATTATAAAGCAGTGTGAAAAACCAAGGTATCTATAATTGAGTTGTTTAGCAACTACTTTTAAGTTTCAGTCATTATTTCAACAGGTAGTCCAAAGAAGCTGATAATTACAAAAACAAACTTCAATATATCTCAACAGGAATTATTCTTTAGTGATGTTGTGGTTTATATATTTACGCCTTTGATCTTTATATTCTTTTGGTCATAAAAATAACTGAAGTGTCATTATCAATAATTTCAATATTAAAAAATTATTTAATATGAATGGTCATACAACTTTTAGTATTCAGACTCCCAGCATCTTCCAAATTAGAGATACAGCCCAACAACAATTTGAGAATACCTGAGTAAGTTTAATTCTATCACAGAATTTATAACATGGTTAGAAAACACTAAATTGTTACGTAACAAGGGCAAACTATGACAAGAGGCTCAACAGATGTTTCCATAATCCATCAATAAAGAAAGAAAGGGCCGGGTGCAGTGGCTCATGCCTGTAATTCCAGCACTTTGGGAGGCTGAAGTGGGCAGATCACCAGAGGTCAGGAGTTCAAGACCAGCCAGCCTGGCCAACATGGTGAAACCCTATTTCTACTAAAAATACAAAAATTAGCTGGGTGTGGTGGTGTATGCCTGTAATCTCAACTACTTGGGAGGCTGAGGCAGGAGAACTGCTTGAACCCTGGAGGTAGAGGTTACAGTGAGCCAAGATCACACCATTGTACTCAAACCTTGGCGACAAGAGTGAAACTCTGTCTCAAAAAAGAAAAAAGCAAATAAAAAGTTATCTTCAGGATAAAGCACTGCATTGAGTCTAGAGAGAAGACTATACACATTTTACTTATATATCCCACTTACTTCCATAACTTGTTAAGTTTTCACAAAAGAACTCTCCTGTTTTACATTCAGCCTTACCTTTAATTTCTGATAATGAGGAAGGCTGCTGCAATGAGTATTCTTTGCAACTTCTTCATTTGTATAAAAGAGGGAACACAGCTTACAGTAAAACCCTGTTTTAGGTATCACATAGTCTATACCTAGAAACACAAACATACATTCTTACAAATCAAACTGAAGATTTTATTTAGTATTCACAATTTTACCTGTCAACATAATTTAAATGAAACATGTTTCTGAGAAGTTCAATACAGCCTTAGAAAACAAAAACAAAAACAGAACCATATTTTGCTTTTACCTAATTGATGTTTGAGGTCCCACCTAACTGTATTCTTAAAAAGAAATATAATACAGAAAAACAACACAGAAAGGCAAAACAAAAGCATGTGCAACTTGCAGGAAATTTTATGAGGAGAAAAGGGAACACATTGTGGGATGACAACAGAAAATAATACAAAATCAGAGACATGTATAAGAGAAAAATATGTCAATTAAGATTTATAAATTGTTCCCTATAGAAACAAAGGAAATTTAAAATGCTATCACAGTTTATATAAGACCAACTTTAAAAACTTATTTTAAAACCTAAGAGTTTGTTTTGAGGACAGTGAGGAAGGTGAAGAACAAAGACTTAAATCTCACCAACAGGAACATTGGGCTGATATGGTCCAATTCTATACTCATCTGGGATTGCATAGTCCTCCTTGTTCTCATCACTTTGACCATCTGCGTTTTCACTTGTATCTTTGTTGGGATCATCAGCGTTCTCAGCAGATTCAGCACCTGGTTCTGTGTTTTCCTCATTTTTAATTCCATTTTCCAACGCTGCTTCGTTTTCTTGATCAAGTTCCTCGATCTTGTCCACCTTAATTTCAACCAAACCATCATCATTTTTGTCACCAGATTTAAATGCCATGCCCGATTTACGAAGTTTCTGAAGTTCCGAATCTTCCTCATCACCAACCTCATCTAGAGTGACAAAACCTTCCATACTCCCTGGGAAACGACGCTGTTAAGAAAGACAAATTTACTCTGCAACAATTATCCTGCAGCATCCCTTCCATCTGCTTTACTTGAAGGGAAATGGATAGCGTCTTTGCCTTTTTTTTTTTTTTTTTTTTTCCCAGACGGAGTCTCGCTCTGTTGCCCAGGCTGGAGTGCAGTGGCATGATCTCTGCTCACTGCAAGCTCCTCCTCCTGGGTTCACGCCATTCTCCTGCTTCAGCCTCTCAAGTAGCTAGGACTACAGGCCCCTGCCACCATGCCCGGCTAATTTTTTTGTATTTTTAGTAGAGACGGTGTTTCACCATGTTAGCCAGGATGGTCTCAATCTCCTGATCTTGTGATCGGCCCGCCTCGGCCTCCCAAAGTGCTAGGATTACAGGCGTGAGCCACCACGTCCGGCAGCGTCTTTGTCTTTATTCATTAGCTCAAAATAATAACTTCTTCCTTTCTCCCAAAAAATTACTGATAATTTGAAAAATAATTTAGTTTATTTTAAAACTAAAAAATGGAAGGTCTGCCTCACACAAAGAGCAGAAGTTAAATGAGGTAACAATATTCACATTTTATCTTTTCTGAGACTACAATGCTGCTAGTGAATGTGTAAAAAACTTGATTTGGTAAAAGTTGAGCAATGTCCTTTGTAAGACAGTATATTACAAATACCTACTCTTTAGAGCAAACGCTCAGTTTCAAATAGTGTAATGGCTAAAAAACCAAGCTCTGGGCCAGGCACAGTGGCTCACGCCTGTAATCCCAGCACTCTGGGAGGCTGAGGTGAGCGGATCACTCTGAGATCAGGAGTTCAAGACCAGCCAGGCCAACATGGCAAAACCCCGTCTCTACTGAAAATACAAAAATTAGCCTGGTGTGGTGCTGGGCGCCTGTAATCCCAGCTACTTGGGAGGCTGAGGCAGGAGAACTTGAACCTGGGAGGTGGAGGCTGCAGTGAGCCGAGATCATGCCACTGCACTCCAGCCTGGGTGACAGAGTGACTTCATCTCAAAAAAAAAAAAAAAAAAAAAAAAATCATGCTCTGAAGAATAACTGCCTAAATTTTGGCTCTGTGTCTTATAGGATTATTTAACTTCTCCATACTTCGATTTTCCTCGTTTATGGAATGGAGATAACAACAGTACGAGCTACATATGGTTATTGTGAGGATTAAATTAATAAATGTGTATATATAGATATAAAAAGAACTTAGAAAAATGGCATTAAATGCCATTAAACGTAATTATTAGCATTTATAAATGTAAACATAATGATCAGCTCTAGTTAGAAAAATAAAGGAAGTTATTTGACCAAGCCATCAAATAAAAACCCAGAGGTAAATACTGGTTTCGAGTTGAACGTTACAGAAAAAGAACCAACGGAATATGGAACAGGATGGCAAAAATTTCATTTCACTCTACTTGTTTTTCTTGAGACAGAGTCTCGCTCTTGTCACCCAGGCTGGAGTACAGTGGTGTGATCTTCGCTAGCCTCCCAGATTCAAGCAATTCTCCTGCCTCAGCCTTTCTGAGTAGCTGCTACAGGTATGTGCCACCACACCCGGCTAATTTTTGTATTTTTAATAGAGCTGGGGTTTCACCATGTTGGTTCTGAACTCAAGGCCTCCAGTGATCTGCCGGGCCTCCCAAAGTGCTGGGATTACAGGCGTGACCCAATGGGCCTGGGCTGACTCCGAAATTTTATGAGTCATTTAACATAAAAAGTTTGCTTCAAAGGCATTTTAATGCCCTACTCCTTAAGCAAGGCAGGCAGCACAATGTGGGTCTTTTGTTTTACTCTTCTTTACACCGCGTGTATTTCTATATTTATATTCACTTTATATGTGTCTTCTAAATGACTTACATGTTCAAATAATATTGTTTTAAAAGATACTAAAGTATCTGACCAGGCCAACATATCTCAAATAGGAAAAATTATTCAATAATTTTTGAATGAGTGGCAAAAGTTTTAACTATCTTGGGTCAATTAACTTACTGCAAGGGCCGGGCGCGGTGGCTCAAGCCTGTAATCCCAGCACTTTGGGAGGCCGAGACGGGCAGATCACGAGGTCAGGAGATCGAGACCATCCTGGCTAACCCGGTGAAACCGCGTTTCTACTAAAAAATACAAAAAACTAGCCGGGCGAGGTGGCGGGCGCCTGTAGTCCCAGCTGCTCGGGAGGCTGAGGCAGGAGAATGGCGTGAACCCGGGAGGCGGAGCTTGCAGTGAGCTGAGATCCGGCCACTGCACTCCAGCCCGGGCGACAGAGCGAGACTCCGTCTCAAAAAAAAAAAAAAAAAAAAAAAAA
>NC_037673.1:135690988-135716348 GCF_003255815.1 Theropithecus gelada | reverse complement strand
AAAAAAAAAAAAAAAAAAAAAAAAAAAACTTACTGCAAACTCATGTCCTGTATTTTTTTTTTTCAAAGCTACACTATAATGCTGCCTACCTATATGCTACCACAACTATTTTTTTTTCAAAGCTACACTATAAGGCTGCCTACCTATATGCTACCACTACAATACAGAAGCATGTATTTTGAGTCCTTCTCCCTCATTTTTACTAAAAAGTTTCCTCTTTGAGCTGATGTTTTTTGCCAACTATAATAAAATGTCTTATTTAATTATTTATTGCAGAGTTTAGATTTAAATATTTATATTCTGGTTCATATCTATTTTCAATTTAAATCATGTAATTCTCTTTATCTGACACTGCTTAGGTAAATAACTTGAAACGCTGATCTGATCTAATGTTCTACTAAAACAAACCAATATTATTTCTTTACCTTTTTAAGCTTTTTCTTTGCTGCTGCTGAAGCACTTGCATCTTTTTTCACAGCTTTATCTGAAGGTTCCTTTTTCCCATCAGAAGCCACATCACCTAAATTAGCAAGATCGGTCTCGTCTCCCACTGAACTGCCACTTTCTAGCAGGGCTGCTGCTTCTTCTTCATCTACAAGTAGCTCATCTTCAGATTCAAGCAGCATATTAGGTTCCTGCTCTGTCTGGTCATCCTTTGTGTCTTTCTCACCATCTTCACCGGACTTCTCTTCTTGTTCTTTACCTTCGGTTGAACTTTCAGTCTTCTGGGAACCATCAGTTTTGGATTTCTTATCACTTGGAGATTCTTTGCCGTCTGGAGAGTAAGATCTTTTTCTGAAATCAAAAGGACACACCACAATTAATTTGTCATCTGAAAAAGTTAAGTTGAATATACTCACACATATGAAAAACAAAATGAAATTACCGGGATTTATCTTTTTTCAGTAAATCAATGCCTCTGTTTGGAATCTAAAAGACAAGTTTTACAGAAGTTAAATAATACATTTGCAGAATACACAATTATCCAGTGAATTAATAATTGGAGATGATCCCTATAATCAACGCAGCTTATTCAATCCCCATAACCTTATCCAAGAACCTAAGCTGCCTACAGTCAGACATTCATCATTATGACCATACCAATAGAGAAGTGGAAAATAAAGCATTCTGGTAGCAGAAAGCTATTAAAAACTTAAACAGGTAAGAGCAATGAAGGTGTCCTCTAGGGAAGACTAGTTCTGCCATTAAAGACCAGAAAAAAATGTTGCTCTTTTTCAATAACTAGTTTCTTTCAATAGATTTACCTCTTTCAATAAACTTACATTTCAAGAATCCTGTATTTTTTAGCATACAAAAATGTTTAGAAGAATGTTGTGGCTTTAAATATGTAAAAACAGGCTGTTAAATGATGACAAATCAAACACTACATACCCTCAGTACCAGTTTTTTATATTTCTCAGACAGGTCAACCTTCACACATCTCCCCTGAAACCAAAGGGCTTTTTTCAAACAATGGTCAACCATTGCCATTGCATCTTCTCTTGTCTCCATCTCAATAAAAGCCTTGAAAAGAAAAGAACACAAGAGAAACCACAAAGCACATTATATTTTATAAAATTGTATAAAACCTTATTATGTATTCTACCTACTGGTTAGAAAATCTTCATTACTTTTCTTTTCTGAGACAGGGTCTCACTGTGTCACCCAGGCTGGAATGTAGTAGCACAATCTTGGCTCACTGAAGCCTCGTTGTGCTGGGCCCATGTGATCCTCCCACCTCAGCCCCCCAGTAGCTAGGTCTACAGGCACGCACCACCATGCTAATTTTTGTATTTTTTGTAGAGTTGGGGTTTCACCATCTTGCCTAGACTGGTCTCGAGCTCCTGGACTCAGGCGATCCTCCTGCTTTGGCCTCCCAAAGTGCTGGGATTACAGGTGAAAGCCACCACACCCAGCTAAAAATTTTAATCTTTAGCACAGAGTTAAAAAGTCACGGAATAGGGCTGGGCACAGTGGCTCACGCCTGTAATCCCAACACTTTGGGAGGCCACGGCGGGTGGCTCACCCGAGGTCAGGAATACCGAGAACAGCCTGACCAGTATGGTGAAACCCCATCTCTACTACAAATGCAAAAATTAGCTGGGCCTGGTGGAGTGTGCCTATTGTAGTCCCAGCTACCGAGGAGGCGGGAGGTTATAGTGAGCCAAGATGGCGCCACTGCACTCCAGACTGGGCAACAGAGCAAGACTCCATCTCAGAAAAAACCCAAAAACCAAAAAACCAACCTGTCAGATTTACAAAATCCCCAAGAATCACTGTAGTGCCAAATACTAAACCATCTATATACACTATTTCTGCAAAAAAGTAATAAGCCTAGAAGATATTAAAATACTGTAAGAAAAATAAAAGTCTGGAAGAACACAAACTTGCAATGCTGAATTACAGAAGTGTTTAAAACAAAAAAAGAAAAACATAAAAGATGTTCTTCTCATTCTTTTTTTTTTTTTTTTTTTTTGAGATGGAGTCTCGCTCTGTCGCCCAGGCTAGAGTGCTGTGGCCGGGTCTCAGCTCACTGCAAGCTCCGCCTCCCGGGTTCACGCCATTCTCCTGCCTCAGCCTCCCGAGTAGCTGGGACTACAGGCGCCCGCCACCTCGCCCGGCTAGTTTTTTGTATTTTTTTTAGTAGAGACGGGGTTTCACCGTGCTAGCCAGGATGGTTCTTCTCATTCTTATTTCCTTTTTGAGACAGGTTCTCACTCCACTGCCTATACTGAAGTGCAGTGGCACAATCATAGTTAACTACAACCTTGGACTCCCGGGTTAAGTGTTCCACCCAACCTCAGACTCCCAGAGTAGCTAAAATTGTACAAGCACGCCACTTTGCCTGGTTAAATTTTTTTTTTTTGTACAGATATGGCCTCAGTATGTTGTCAGGGTGGTCTCAAACTCCTGGGCAACTCCGGCCTCAGCCTCCCAAAGTCTAGGGATTTACAGGCATGAGCCAATGCACCTGGCCTAACTCTAATTTTCTTTTTTTTTTTGAAATGGAGTCTTGCTCTGTCACCCAGGCTGGAGTGCAGTGCGATCTTGGCTCACTGCAAGCTCCACCTCCCGGGTTCACGCCATTACCCTGCCTCAGCCTCCCCAGCAGCTGGGACAACAGGCGTACGCCTGGCTAAGTTTTTTGTATTTTTAGTAAGAGACAGGGTTTCACTGTGTTAGCCAGGATGGTCTCGATCTCCTGACCTTGTGATCTAGCCGCCTCTGCCTCCCCAAGTGCTGGGATTACAGGCGTGAGCCACCGTACCTGGCTAACTCTAAATTTTTTAAATAAAAGAACAACAACAACAAAAAAGGGATGAAATGAAACAACTCATCCTCCAGATTTCATCACTAAAAATAGGGATACACTTTTTTTTTTTTTTCTTTTTTTTTGAGTTGGGATTTTCGCTCTGCCACCCAGGCTGGAGTGCAGTGGCACAATCTCAGCTCACTACAACCTCCGCCTCCCACGGTTAAGTAATTCTCCTGCCTCAGCCTCCCCAGCAGCTGGGATTACAGGCACGCGCCACCACGCCCAGATAATTTTTGTATTTTTAGTAGAAACAGAATTTCACTAAGCTGGCCAGGTTGGTCTCAAACTCCTGACATCAGGTGATTCATCCACCTTGGCCTCCCAAAGTGCTGGGATTACAGGCGTGAGGAACCACGCCCGGTCACATACTGAAAAATCTTAAAGGATTTTAATAAATCATCTTCTCTAAAACTTCCTTATGTGTATTACCTGACTTTTCATCCTCATCAATATGTAGTTCTTTATTTTCCCATAAGGCTCAGCAAGCTTGAGAACAGCACTATCAGAATAGCCAGAATGGGGCAAATTGCTGAGATGTATCACACGTCCAAGCTCTTGTTTTTGATCAAACTTCTGATCTGGCTTTCCTTCAGGTTTCTTTAACAAACAACAATAACAAAAGGAAAAACATGCAATAATTATTAGTTAACAGTTAAAAACATCCTAGTCTTTACCAATTATTTTATTTTTATAGAGACGAGGTCTTACTATGTTGCCCAGGCTTGCCTTGAACTCCTGGGCCTCACATAATCCTTCTCACCTTGGCCTCCCAAGGTGCTGGGATTACAGGCGTGAGCCACCACACCCAGCCTTAGCAGTAATTTTAAAGAACCAAAGTTAATAAATATTAAAATGATTTGTTAAACAGATATACAGCTTGCAAAAATAAACATTACCTTTATTCTTTTATACTTCTGGGATAAATGAACTCTCACTGGCTTGCCAAATACTAACGCTGGTGTGGTTGTGTAATAATCCACTGCAGCTTGAGCATCCTCTGTGGTTGCCATTTCAATAAATGCCTGAAATTGTACAAAAAGTTATTTCTCTGTTTTTTCCAATCAGCCTTCTCACACTGAACTACAGATATTTCTTCCTAAAAAATAACAATGCCCCAAATCTTTCCAGATATATTTAATCACTAAGTAGAAAATACTTTCTTTTTCTTTTTTTTTTTTTTTTTTTGAGACGGAGTCTCGCTCTGTAGCCCAGGCTGGAGTGCAGTGGCCGGATCTCAGCTCACTGCAAGCTCCGCCTCCCGCGTTTACGCCATTCTCCTGCCTCAGCCTCCCGAGTAGCTGGGACCACAGGCGCCGGCCACCGCGCCCGGCTAGGTTTTTTTTTGTATTTTTTAGTAGAGACGGGGTTTCACCGTGTTAGCCAGGATGGTCTCGATCTCCTGACCTCGTGATCCGCCCGTCTCGGCCTCCCAAAGTGCTGGGATTACAGGCTTGAGCCACTGCGCCCGGCCTTTTGAAAATACTTTCAAGAACTAAAAAACCAAAACAAAAAACAGGCCAGGCCCAGTAGCTCATGCCTGTAATCACTTTGGGAGGCCGAGGCAGGCAGATTACGAGGTCGAGAAATTGAGACCATCCTGGCCAACAAGATGGTAAAACTCTGTCTCTACTAAAAATACAGAATCAGCTGGGTGTGAGGGCGCACACTTGTAGTCCCAGCTACTTGGGAGGATGAGGTAGGAGAATCACTAGAACCCAGGAGGCAGAGGTTGCAAGTGAGCCGAGATTGCACCACTGCACTCCAGCCTGGGTGACAGAGCAATACTCCGTCTCCCAAAACAAGGAAACAAAAAAATCCCACAAAACAATGTTGCCAATGTGCTATTTTATTATAAGGACCACCTCAGATTAGTTCATTCTACTGCATTACTTTATTATTTACTATGCCTATTGGACTAAAAATAATGACTTGAAACCATCATTTTGGTATAGATCTGAAATGGCTTTCCACAGAATTTTCCTTTTACAGCTTTTATAGTAGTATAATGACAATTACTACCTAAGGATCATAACTTACAGTTACTAATAATCCATTAGCATTCTATTATTGACATTTATCACTACTGGTCTTTTCCTCTACGACATTCCGCATTTGATAAACTTAAGATTACCTTGAGTTTTATTTTTGTAATACAAAATCATTTAATTCTTATAGAAAATATATTACTGGCATGAATAAATGAATAATACCATTATTTTAATTCATACCTCATTAATTTTATTTAGAATCAGATGATTTGAAATGACTCCAAATGGTTCTACCAGCTGTAATAGCTGGTATCTCAAGTTTTTCCCTCGTTGAAAATCCATGATGTGAACAACTCTGCTAGTTTCCTGTCCATTAGGGGAAAAAAAGACAAGCAATTAAGTCTCTTTAAAGCAATATGAAACCAATTACGCATTAGGACTTTTTATAATCTATAATTAACCAGGGGAGTGTAAGTAAAACAACAACTCATAACATTCTAGAGAATTTTAAAACTACACATCAAACATCACCGGGTAAGCTCTGACCATAGCCAAATGGTTAAACTACTTCAAAGTGTCAAAACATAGTCTCTGCGGTGATTTTTAAATTAAATATTGTACACATAACTGGACAGCAAAGGTTCCAAGATGCTGAATCAAGGTGAGCTCACTGGACTATGGGCATATAAAATTTAAAGTTTTAACTATTATCAAAGCCATATAAAAACCTGATGGTTTTCAAATTATAGCAATCATCCCATAAGGACCATGATACATATTCAACTAGTAAGGATTTAGGACAAATCATATTCCCCAAAATCGTAAATACAGTAAAAGCAAAAGCTTCATTCATTACTGACCACTCTGCCTTTTTGCATGTGTCTAGGTCCTTGCAGGTTTCCATTTCCAGCACCTTTATGGGAAGAGAAAGTTTTCAGTCTAGTAATCAATATACTTGCTTAAAAAAGCAATTTTACTGAAAAATGCACATCTTCCAAACACAAATGAAAAGCTCTTACAAATATGTGATTACCATCACTTTTCATGCAATGTTATTTCTGAGTAATATTTAAATGAGCCTTCTTTCACCTATAATCATTGCCTTTAATTTTTAGAAAGGGACCAGGTGTGGTGATTCACACCTATAATCCCAGCACTTTGGGAGGTTGAGGAGAATGGATCATTTGAGGCCAGGAGTTTGAGATCAGCCTGGGCAACATGGCGAAACCCTTGCCTCTACCAAAAATACAAAAATTAGCCGGGTGTGATGGCACACGTTTGTAATCCCAGTTACTCAGGAGAGGCTGAAGCATGAGAATCGCTTGAACCAGGGAGACAGAGGTTGCAGTGAGCGGAGATCGCACCATTACACTCCAGCCTGGGGGAGAGAGTGAGACTCTGTCTCAAATAAAGAAGCAAACTTTGCAGCCCGGCACAACTGCTCACACCTGTAATCCTAGCACTTTGGAGGCCCAGGTGGGTAGATCGCCTGAGGCCAAGAGTTCAAGATTAGTCTGGTCAACGTGGTTAAACCACATCTCTACTAAAAATACGAAAATTAGCTGGGCATGGTGGCGAGCACCTGTAATCCCAGCTACTCGGGAGGCTGAGGCAGGAGAAATGCTTGCACCCAGGAGGCGGAGGTTACAGTGAGCCAATATCGTGCCATTGCGCTCCAGCCTGGGCAATAAGAGCGAAACCCTGTCTCAAAAAAATAAACATTTTCAGTAAGGGCTCTGTAAGGAAAAGTAACATGAATTTTATATAATTACCCAGATTTCCTCTTGGTCCAACTGCTGGTCCCCCAAGATGAAACGAGGGAGGTGGCGGTCCCAGAATTCCTGGTGCTGGATTTGTAGACTGCTGCAACATGAATGGATCACCCCTAGTAAAGTGAAGACATAAAATATAAATCATAATAAAGAGGTCCATTGGAAAGAATTAAGATTTAATGCTAAAGCACCCCAACATATGACCACAACCACTTCAATCTTTCAGGGTATCTGTGAAGTAACTAGATCAAAGTCTACATTAACAATAAAAAAGTACAAATTACTACATAATATATATTCTAAAAATTGTTAACCGAAGTGAATTTTATCCGAGTCTCATTTTCAGTAAAGAAATTCTGAAAATACTTTATGAAATGTTGAAAGTTAAACCTGAATTCCTTACATTGATCTCCTTTACAAATGGTAGCTTAAAAAATTTAACTTACATTGTGTGTCCTGTATCATTGTCAGGATTCCATTCTGGGTAGCTTTAAAAAGACCAGAAAATTAACTTTAAAATAAAACTGTCCTTTTCACAAAACAGCCTTGTTTGGCCTCTAAAATAGAGATCATTTATTAGTAAAGTTATCTGAGAGTCTAAGTGTTAGAAACATAGTTTTAAAGCATTTCCTATAGATACTTCAAAATAAAAAACTCAGAACTTCAAAATAATCCACGAGAATAAACTTGTTTTATATTGCTTGCAAATGTAGATAATGTTGAAATTTAAGTTTTTCCTCTATTTGTTAAATTGTAAGGAGGAAGTGCTGCACAAAGAATTAGAAATGTGGGTTACATAGAAACAAGAACAGAGCACAGATTTTCCTTCTCCAATATTAATACCAAGAGCACAGTTGAGTTGTGACATTAGAAGGAATAGCCCCAACAGAGTTAGGCATATGTGAAAATTCCAACTCCAGTGAACAATGGGCACTGTGTGCTGCCTAAGCAGGGAGTTTTCTTTAGGAATTCCATTTCATGGTAGCAGCCTGAACTCAAAAACCAAAGATCTCAAAAGCAAAAAAAAAAAAAAAAAAAAAAACCAAACAAAAAAAACACCACCAAGGATTTTCCTGAACAAAGAATTAGAATCTTTTAATAACCTACCCTCTTTTCTGTATCTTTTGCATTTTTAAAGCACGTATTATTAAAAATGTTACTGTGAATCCACTCTACATATCAAATACTATCTTTCACTATACCTAGTAAAAATCATCAATTTCTATAATGACCAATGTGTATGTATCCTAGAAATATTAAATAACAAAATATCATTATTATTGCATCTAATATTCAATATGAAATTTCCAGATCTAAACATTTTACTTGTAAATAGTACTGCCCATACAGTACCACTATGTGATATTAACATTGTGGATATTACAAGTAAATGATAAACTCCCAAAAACCAATAATGGCTGATTCTGATTCACGATAAGGACGTTTTAAAGGTATTTCAAACTCCTACATTTCAAGAAGAAGCTGGCATCGACGACTGTGACTTGCTCCATTGATATGTTGACTCCACTCCTGCAGCAAAGTAAATTAGTAGAATTAACAAAAATAAAGCTAAAATATTTTCATCTGAACCATTCAAACTCTAGGACATTAATGTCTATGCAGTATTATAGGCTGTACAAACACCTGCCCATTCACTAAATCATAGTGATTTAATTTAAAACCATTTCTCTGAATCCTTGAGGCTTGATCCTGCCCTCAAATACGCTATGCACATTCTTGGAAAAACTGGATTAACTTGTCAACATACTTAAGAGATATGACAGGGAAAAGATATAGAGTTAATAAAGATCAAGAGTAGTAACTAACCTTGAGATTAGCAAGGCTTATTAACTTTTACTGTGGACCAAACTGAAGTATTCATTGTATGCTACTTTAGAGTATTCTGAATGATAAAACATCCATGTTTCTATCTACTTTTCTAGAAACTATATACTATAAATTTGAACAATTAGTTAAAATAGAATCTTTTAGGCCAAACTCGCTGGCTCATGCCTATAATCCCAACACTTTGGGAGGCTGAGGTGGGTGGATCACTTGAGACCAGGAGTTTGAAACCAGCCTAGCCAACATGGCGAAACCCCATCTCTACAAAAAATACAAACTTTAGCCGGGCGTGGTGGTGTACATCTGTAGTCCCAGCGTCTTGGAAGGCTGAGGCAGCAGAATCTCTTGAACCCAGAAGGCGGAGATTCCAGTGAGCTGAGATTGGGCCACCACGCTCCAGCCTGGGTGACAAAGACTCCGCCAAAAACAAAACAAACCAAAAACTTTAATCACATCCAGCTTTTGAGGATGTTCCAGGTTTACTACCTATTAAATACACAGTGAATGAAAAATGCACCATGATTAGCATTACCATAAAATGCTAACATGATTCAACAGGAATGGCTTTTCTAGAAAATGAATCCCATTTATCAAAATATTAAGCTTTCTTTATATTTCCCCAAAATAAAGAAGCAAATTTAAGGAATGCCTTAACAAATTTAGGGAGGGAAACATGACATTCTATCACTATTCACTCTTCCGTGGTTTATTTTAAATTGAAGAAGTAACTCTTATTTCAAATAATTTCTTTAGAAAAAAATGCAGATATAAATGAGTTAACTTTTTAGGCAATGTAAGAATGAGGAGTCAGGAAAACTGGGCTCTGCCTAGACTGCCTAGGTTCCATTCCCAAATTACAAAGATGTGAATCTTTGGTCCCTGTTATTTAAATTCACTGGGACAATAGTCTCATAGGGTTGTTGTGAAAAGCAAATGAGTCTATAAAGGTAAACTGCTTATCAGACCCTTGCGAGGCACATGGAATGTGCTTAAACAAAACAAAACAAAACAAAAAAACCGAACTGATTATAAAGCAGTCTTGTTTTACAATTCCTGCTTTACAACTCTTATGGATGTTTCACAAACTCCCACAAATTGTAATTTCTGTAACACCCACACTACCCAATACAATTATATTTGGAATATAAAACATGGTCAGGCGATGTGTTTTTAAAGGGGGGTAGCTCACTGAGAGCTGAACTAAATTAAAGTAAGGTACCAAATTACAAGATACATGCTTTCAAAAAGTTGCGGATTGGTATTTTATAAATGGGATCCTTTTAAAAAAAGAAAAAAAAACGGGTTTATATTTACATGACAACAGTTTAGGTACATTCCTATGCTCTAGAAAAATTATCTAAAATCCTGTGAAAGGCCGGGTGCAGTGGCTCGGGCCTGCAGTCCCAGCACTTTGGGAGGCCGAGGTGGGAGGATCAACTGAGGTCAGGAGTTCGAGACCAGTCTGGCCAACATGGTGAAACCCTATCTTTATTAAAAATACAAAAATTAGGTGGTGGTGGGTGCCTGTAATTCCAGCTACTTGGGAGGCTAAGACAGAGGAATAGCTTGAACCTGGGAGGCGGAGGTTGCAGTGAGCCGAGATCATGCCATTGCACTCCAGTATGGGTGACAGCAAGAAACTCCATCTCAAAATAAATAAATAAATAAATAAATAAATAAATAAATAGAATCCTGTGAACTAAAATGGAACTCATCCAAATAGAATGGTACCTTTCTTAAAATGCTGAAAGCTATAAACTACTTCCAGGTCTCTTTTTAAAATAATGACTAATAGTTCAAGATCTCTCCAGTTGGCTCTACAATCATCAGCTATTTGGGTTATCTAAAGTTTCAATTGGAAAGTAATGGACCACTGACTTCTAGTTGGAGACCATTTTCAAAATGGCTGTAAGGGCCAGGTGCAGTGGCTCACGCATATAATCCCAGCACTCTGGGAGGCCAAAGCAGGCAGATCACTTGAGCCCAGGAGTTTGAGACCAGTCTGGACATCATAGTGAAACCAGGTCTCTTATCAAAAAAACCGGCAGGTGTGGTGGTACGTGCCTCACTTGAGCCTGGGTGGTGGAGAGTGTAATGAGCTACGATCATGTAAGTGCACTCCAGCGTGGGCTACAAAGTGAGAGACTCTTTCTCAAAAATATAAAACAAAATAAAATAAAATAAAATAAAAATGGCTGTAAGCCAGAGGAACCACAGGTAAGTTCACAAAATTTAGAAGCCTTGGCTGGGCATGGTGGCTCATACCTATAATCCCAGCACTTTGGGAGGCCAGGGCAGGCGGATCACCTGAGGTCAAGAGTTGGAGGCCAGCCTAGCTAACATGGTGAAACCCATCTCTACTAAAAATACACAAAAAAATTAGCTGGGCATGGTGATGTACGCCTGTAATCCCAGCTACCTGGGAGGCTAAGGCAGGAGAACTGCTTGAACCCGAAAGGTGGAGGCTGCAGTGAGCCAAGATCGCGCCACTGTACCCCAGCCTGGGACACAGAGCGAGACTCCTTCTCCCAAAAAAAAAAAAGAAGGATTAATTAAACAAATACCCAGTAATGACTTAGAATTCTCTGAACTAAAAATATTCAGATTTTACTTAAAATATTCTTAAGTTCTGGGAGAGGAATAAATGTTATCCTACTAGCCATGCTTCTATTTCATAGGAGCTAGAAAGGATACATAGCTGAACAGAAATTATATCCAATCCTCCATGTTCTTTAAAGGTTCAAACTTACAGGAAAAGTGTGTCTGCTCTTTCAAAGTGATAGAAGGCAGGCCAAAATCAAAAAATCAGTCATGTACCTCCCAAACTCACCCATGACTAATGTGTACTACCAATCTATTACTGGTTGGTGTACGGTGAGGACTAAGTGAAAGAGTTTTATAAAAATCTATATTCCTGGACTCTACACTGAGGTAACTCCTGCAAAATCAGATTAATAAAGGATTTACACACCTTTTAAAGTCAGACATTTCTGTAGGAAAACTACATTCACCTTGATGTATTTGAGATACCTTAAACTATAGACAGAAAAAAAGAATTTGGGAAGCACTTACAGAATGGCAGAAAAAAGAGTAACTTAATATAAACTCAAGTGACAAGACAGCCAAAGTGCTATAGTGGATAATTTTCTTTAAGTGAAAGGAAGCTGAGAAGCTTGAGATTGCATTGAAAAGCAATCTGATGGCTAGGTGCGATGGCTCACGCCTGTAATCCCAACACTTTAGGAGGCCAAGGTGGTGAATCACTTGAGGTCGGGAGTTCGAGACCAGCCTGACCAACGTGGAGAAACACTGTCTCTAAAAATACAAAATTAGCCGGGCGTGGTGGCGCATGCTTGTAATCCCAGCTACTCGGAAGGCTGAGGCAGGAGAATCGCTTGAACCCAGGAGGTGGAGGTTACAGTGAGCTGAGACTGCGCCACTGCATCCATTCCAGCCTGGGCAATAAGCGCAAAACTCCATCTCAAAAAAAGAAAGAAAGAAAAAGAAAAAGAAAAGCAATTTGATGATCTAAAATGACCTAGAAAGAAATAAAAGCAACACCATCACTTTAAGTCACCTAAAAATAATGACACTCCATGACAAATTAAATTATTTTCTACTTAAGTTTTTTACTTCACGGTAAGAACTTTTGATCATGTAAACTATTTAACAATACCAATAAGTAAAAAGAACAGATTTTCCAAGTTATGCAGCAATACCAGAGAGCAGGATTAAATGTTTAAAAATTTTTCATTATCTACTTCCATCACAGAAATTTTCTCTAAGGTCATTTCTATAGCGGTTATAGAGGGTCCACTGCTAAAGTGAATATTTAAATATTTTTTCAATAGAATGCATATACGTAAAAAACATAGTAAGGCAACTAGAAAACTAGAAATTCAGATAATCCATGTGTTTAAACTTCTTAAAGTTGGTCCAATTTACACATTTAAACCACAGAATTAAACAAAAGGCCTCTAAAATACTTCTCAAATGTACTCAGTATATTGACAGAATACCAAAACTGGCTAGGACCTAAGCATTTTTACAGGCGAAAAGTACCTCTTGCACTAGGGTAGGGTATCTTACTTTTGAATCCACAGTTTCATCAAAATATGTAAAAACTGCTCTTTTGTTAATTTAGATCCATTTAAGTTATTAACCTTCTTCAGGAACTAGAAGGTAGCAAAATTTGGAGAAAAAAAGCATAATCATACATAAAAACAGAAACTTTTCTCTAAGTCCTCTCATGGTTCCGTTGTGTTCCTTTATGATGTCCCAACAGCTTAATGACTCCAGTAGCAAAGATTTTTTAAGTCCCTTAACATCACTCTCATTTGAGACACTGTAACTATCTATTTTCCTCAGAATTTAGAGATCCTTTCTGAGAATATTGGTCACATTGCCATTTCTGCTATTATTTCCTTATAAACAGGCAAGAAATAACGTAGAAAAAATTGGAGTCACCAATGTTTAATGGACCTTTTCGTTCTATCAATTCACACGGGACCTAAAATTTAAAGTTTAGTGCTGATCAAAAACTAAAATGAATTCCATGATATATTTAGTAGAGCCAACAAATTTAGGAAAAGGTAACACCCAAAACATATACCAATTAAAATTTGCTGGCTTTTGTGAGTTTGGGGTTGTATTTTTAAATGAAAATACATCTTCTTAAATGTTTAAATAAACCTAAATTTAGTATTTATGTTAATTTACTTTGGTACAGATTAAAGATTAAACGACAAAAATACTGAGATCCAAACATAAGGAAAGGGAGTGACTGGTAATACTCTTTAACAGAATATTAAAAACAATGGTATGATTTAGTCTACTAATAAAAAAATCCATACTCACTTACTAAAAAATGCTTATCAAAGGATTAGCTATGAAAAGAAAATGACCCTTCCAGATGTTACTGTAAAGAAAAACCCTGTAACAGTAACCATCAAATCAATTTCATGGCAGCAACTTGTTCCAGTTAAGTAGAGCACATCAGGAAAAATGGATGGTCACAGATTATAGATCAAGCTAGTGGGGTGCTATAACGATGACTTGAAGTCAACTGCACCATATATTGGGGGGAAAAAAGTCAGAATGAGTAACACTGAAAAAGTTGAAAGAGAAAGGACAACATATTTAAAAGGGCATTTTGAAAAAGTTCCCATTTTGGTAGATGTGATAATTAAAGCAAAGGAGAATTAGATTTTCTTTTCAAATGACTATATCAGAAGTCTAAGCCTAACTCAGAAAAAGAATTTGTTTATGAGGAACACAGAGCAGGATACTGTAGTAGTTGATTTGTCCAAGTCTCTAAAGGGATAGATGTAATATGGGATAATAAAAAGTGAGTTCTGAAGTATGTTTAAGAAAGTTGTGGAAAAGGAGAAAAAAAATGATGAAAAATTTCAGTCATAGTATGAAAGTTTGTGTTAAAGGGAAATTAAAAAAGGAAGAATGAACTAATCTAAAATATGAAACATACTGAAACAAACACCAGGGCTCTACATTAACTCTTTCCCTGTAGCCACAGATAAGGAAAAAAAGAGAATTGTTCAAGAATACATCTTTACTACATACAAATCAGCAATCAAGACAGATGGAGAGCTGAAATCTAGCATCCTGAATGGCAGAGCACATTGACTGCAAAAAAAATACTTAATTCAACAAAGCAGACAAAAAAACCTGCTTAAATATATGATTAAGAAGAACATATTGATGCCAAAAACCAACAAGATAATCTCAGTGGATGACAGCTTTGTGGCCAGAAGTAATCTAGGCAGAATACATTAATGTAAAGCCCTGGTTTAAAATGCTCAAAAACAATTACCTTCCAAATAAAGTAAGTGTTCTCAAAAGTTTAAAAATGCTTGATCAACTCAATGTCATCAGACTACAGAATTAGAGTCAAAGATATAGGTAAATAGGCACTACAATGTAAAAGAAATTAGAAGCATCTGTTGCGTTAACTCACCTTATTAGAATGAACTGGCAAATCACATATAGAGCACAGATGGGGATAACCCTTCGGTAAGAGTCCATGGAAGTCTTCAATATTGCTACTTGGAGGAGCGCCTCTCTTTTTCTCAAAGAGAGATCTCTCTTGTAAGGGGCCAGGACCACGTCCCATTCTCTCATACTCACTGTCAAATTTATGATAGTTATGCGAGGTCTCACCAAAAAAAGAATCATCCCTACACCTTTCTCCATCTCTTAATCTGTCATCTTCATAATCCATTCTGTCATAATAACCAGATTCTTGAGAACGACTTCCATGGTCATAATCAAGCACTGGGTTGAGACTAGGACCACGATCATCAAAACTATCTCTTCTAAAGTGCCTTTTTTCTTCCCAATCATCCCTAGGTACTCTGTATGGTGGCTCCCGTGTAGCAGATCTGCCATCTCTACCATAACTCAAGGTAGGGCCTTCTTCAGTTCTCCTCCTTTTAAGCTGTAGAAGGATTTGGGGCAAATTCTCAGGAGTAATCTTGTCCTCTGGATAACGACTCAGTTCATCTAAGTCTCTAGCAGACAGACCAAAGCTGGCCAAAATGTTACTGGCCTGGTCTGCATCTCCACGGTGTTGAGAAGATAAAGGGAGTGGACCTCTACTTCCAATGTTAAATATAGACTGCAAATTATGGGAAGAAGTACTAGCAGAAGACAGTGCACTATGAGCTCCTTGTTGATTCAATGAAGAACTCATTCCAAGATTCATTAAACTAGCAAGGCGTGCAGTACCCTGGTTCATCCTTCCAAGAGATGCTGGCATACTTAAAGACTGGGTAGCAGCAGCAAGAAGGCCTATTCCTGCCGCAGACAGGTCACGCCCATGACCCTGTGAGTCCCTACTGAGAGATGACTGCTGGAATGACTTGGACATTGTAGAACTAGCTCTTGTCTATTTTATAGATTAAAAAAAAATTTTTTTTTAAAGACGGCCAAAAAGAAAGCTCAAACTAGAAAGCTAGGTTAACTTTGCTTCAAAAAATGGTAACGCCAAGAAAAAGGATCAATAAGGACTGCAGAATCTTCTTCAAGCTGAGAACCAGCAGACAACTCTGTAGAAAAATAAGCAATTTTAGTCATAAATCCCTTTAAGCAGATGCCGTTTTTTTAAGAAAAAAAAACTTATGCATCATGTTGATTTAAAAAAAAAAAACATTTAAGATCTCAAACTTACAAGGAATTTATTACATATCTTAAACAGATTCCTGATGTATGCAGAGCCTGCATATAGATATTTAAAAAGTAGTATTTCACGCTAAAGCTTAACTATTAAAGGGACTTTCATACTGAGTTTAAAAACATGTAAATTGAAAGGTTAGATGTCTGAGTACATCCAAATTTTGGTAAAAATATAGATGGGTTTCTTCTTTTAGAAGAATAAAAATACACCCTATAGTATGATGCTTAAGTTCCAGGAGAAGACTAAAAACAAAAAAAATCAAGGTCAGCAAGTCAAAGATGAATCAGTTGTATTATGCTTTGGAAAATGAGACCTATTATCACTATCAGAAAGAACCAAGTAAAATCATAAGTAAATGAAGCTTAGGTTTCAAGTACCTAATATAAGATATAAGACCAAACATAATAGCTGAGACCTTTATACAGCAAAATCAATTTGAGGTGAAGATAGATGTGAATAAGAAAAATAAGTCATTTCCTATAGTTTTAAGGATTGCTGCCCAAATTTAAGTTATATAACTAATTGCCTTCTTACTGACCATCCTACATCAGGCAGTGCTTTCGTCGTTTCTAATCTTTTAAAGTAAGGAGAACTAACTCTGGTCAGTACAGGAATAGGAGCCTTCCCAAGAAAAAACCTAGGTACAGAAAATACAGGTGATTAAAAGAAGGGAACTCCCCAATTAGCATCCATCAGTACTCATTTAATGCTCAGGGCTACAGCATATCTACAGCACAAAACAGGAAAAATGAAAATGAGATCTTGGTTACACAGTTTCCTGTAAACTTTTCACAAGAATAGCCCAAATCACCTGGTAAATTTATGTTCTGATTATGATCCCCCAAGACGTGTTTCTAGATGAAACTGTTTTCTTTCTTAAATCATTATTGTACCTCAGAAACTGTCACATAAGAATTTCCAAATAATTTATATCATGATTGTCATAAAACATTAGTTAAAAGATATACATAACGTCTTCAGTGAAACAATTTTATAATCACAACTACATACAGAGGTAAATCTGAAGTTGTTTCGTACAGAATTCTATGAGGCATTGTTTAAATTTTCTATTTTTTGATCACCAATACACTCAGCACTGGTAGCTTAATATGTTAAACTTTAACAGTAAAACCAGACAATATCCAGTAGTTACAAGTCTATTACAGGACCAATTTCGCCAATGATAGATTAAAGCAAGGATACAAATGGACAAATACAGTGCAGAGGAAGTATAAAAAAAGTTGCAGCAAGAAAGATTTAGACTAGATTTTTAAAAATAGATATAATCAAGTTTTAAAAGACACAGAAATGCTGTAAGAGGTGGCTGGAGTAACAGGAAGATGTTTTTGCACACCAAGAAAGATGAATTTGAGAAAATACACCAAAGAAACTATCAATAGTTCTAGACAAGATCCACTATGTAAACTACTTAAGCTTTAAGATTAATAAAGACGAGAGTAAGTGGACTTCTTTGGATGAAAGTTTCTTTGATATGTCTTATAAATGCCACACAGAATGGTGGCTGAGATGCTATGTAAATGGTGGTGGACCCTCTAAATTTTCACACATATTTTAAAAATCAAAACCTTTAGAGGGTTTTTCAAAATAAAAATGTTTAAGTATCAGGGTTATTAATTGCAGCTTTGACTTTCATGTTGTAGCCAAAGCTTTGTATTCCTAAAAGTCAGTCTTTTGAACTTTTTTTTCCCTAAGAGAAATTATATACTGGTATTACAATTATGTTTAAAATTTTTAAAATGGTCATATTTTAAGGAAATGTGATTGTTAGATTACAGAGCTCTCAATTACATTTTTTGGTAGCTCATAGGAAAACAGTGGATCTACAAAAGGAAAAGTTAAGAGATGCAAAGGTAAAGGATAACCTGAAGACAAACAGAAAATGGATGTCAGAAAAACTCAGAAAAGAGTCAAGACAAACAATGTAAATCCCATGACAACGTGTAATTCCATTAACAACCACCTTAGTATTTTTAAGATACTCAGTTTCAACTTAAAATGCAATTCTATCAAGGATATTGGGGTAAAATTAGTGAAAAGCAACTTAAGTTAGATTTTGGATTAAACCACAAATAAACCAAATTCTTAAAAATAGTTTTATTAGAACAAAGTTGGGAGAAACCAGATGTGGCAGCATTGTTGAAAAAGCATTTATGAAAACAGTTCCTCTATCATGTCAATGCTGAACATAAGATGTACAAGCCACTTTTAAAGGTTCATTCACATGGGACCCACTGCCTATTAGTAAAGGCAGCACAATATTGAGACAATTTACTAAGATTTACAAAAGATTAGCTTCTTTTACTATGTTTTTTCCTGTAATTATAAAATTGCCTTTTTATAGGAAACTGCACTAGAGGTTAAAACAACTTTGAATATAGTAGCTTTGGGAGAACATTTATTATCAAAATCCAATTTACCTATTTTAAATCTCTATGTAATAGTGTAAATGCCCATCAATGCAGAACCTTTCACTTCCAAAAAAGAAAGCACCTGCACCCCCCTAAAAACTATCAACATTACCCACAATTTCACTTCACAAATGCCATTTACTACAATCTTGATAACCAAATTCTTTTTTTTTTTTTTTTTTTTTGAGATGGAGTTTCACTCTTGATGCCCAGGCTGGAATGCAATGGCACAATCTCAGCTCACTGCAACCTCTGCCTCCTGGGTTCAAGTGATTCTCCTGCCTCAGTCTCCCAAGTAGCTGAAATTACAGACACACGCCACCACGCCCAGCTAATTTTGTGTTTTTAGTAGAGACACGGTTTCTCCACGTTGGTCAGGCTGGTCTTGACCTCACATGATCCCCCTGCTTCGCCCTTCCAAAGTGCTGGGATTATAGGCGTGAGCCACCATGCCCAGCCCGATAACCAAATTCTGAACAAATGAGCTTAAAAATTCATTTTTACAGACAACTCAAAACAAACTGTAATTTAAACTATTTTATGATACAATTTTAAGCTGTTTAAAAATGTCAGCTTCACATTCAACATCTAAACAAATCTGAATATCATCCCTATGTATGGTTAGGAAACGTTTCAGTTAATATTCTACCTCCCATTCCATGAGAATCTGATTTTTGTTATTGGCTTTTTCTTCTCCAATTAAAAGAAATAGAGTACTAAAATATTTCTGAAAATTTTCACATACCCTGAAAATTCATGGAGAACAGAAGCAAACAGCTGTTCCAGATCTAAATTTCCTTAAAGATTACCTGTAAGTCCTTAGCCATTCTTTCAGAGGGTTATTTAGCATAATTAGTAAAATAAGCGCAAGCCAACTTTAGTTTCTTAGAAGGTATTAGAAAAAAATGAAAAGACTTTTAGCTGTTTTTTTTTTTTTTTTTTTTAAAGACAGTGTCTGACTCCTCCATTGCCCAGGCTCACTGTAACCTCTGCCTCCCAGGCTCAAACCATCCTTCCACCTCAGCCCAACCAGCTGGGACTACAGACACACGCCACCATGCTCGGTTAATTTTCACAGCTTTGGTAGACAGGGGTTTTCACCACGTTGGCCAGGCTGGTCTCGAACTCCTGGGCTCAAGCGATCTTCCTGCCTTGGCCTCCCAAAATGCTAAGAGGTATCTACTACTCTACATGGATCTTCAGCTATGCTCTCAACTGTATGAGATAATCAGTCATTTAAATAATTTTTCTCCGGCAGGGCACGGTGGCTCACGCCTGTAATCCCTGCACTTTGGGAGGCCAAGGCGGGCAGATCATGAGGTCAAGAGATTGAGACCATCCTGGCCAACGTGGTGAAACTCCGTCTCTACTAAAAATATAAAAATTAGCTGGGCATGGTGGTGCGCACCTGTAGTACCAGCTACTCAGGAGGCTGAAGCCAGAGAATCGCTTGAACCTGGGAGGCAGAAGTTGCAATGAGCTGAGATCGTGGCATTGTACTCCAGCCTGGGCCACAGAACAAGAATCTGTCTCAAAAATCAAAACAAACAAAAAAATAAAATTTTCTCTTTTCAGTCTTTGTAGTCAGAATTAAAAAAAAAAAAAACCATACACAACTAATTTGAGATGGTTTACCCATAAAACTATAAAAGATTATTTATGGTTTAACCATAAAAATAGAGATACGCGGAGAAAAAAATACCTTCATGACATTATTTTAATCCTTTAACTTCACATTGAGACTTACAAGCAACAGCTAGAAAACCAGTTTCTTGTATTTTCCTCTTCTGAACTGCAAAAAATGTTCAGATTTTCCAAATGTTCTATCAAGGCCAATCACCTTGATCATTTATTAGCTTATTCATGTGAAAATATACCAAATACGTTTTAGACAGCAATCAATACCAATTTAGTAAAAATGTCTTAACCCATGCCACTGGCAGATGGCAGACATAGTTGACTATCAGTAATTTCAAAGCAGCATCATTTGGAAAGGCAACTGCTTGATTTTTGTCACAAGTCACACAAAAATATTGATTCCTGTGGTCAGGACTTTCAAACCAAGCATCCAACTTATTTTCAATTCAAGAACAGGTTTCAGTTACTCTTTAAATTTTTCTTCATTTATTAAATTTTATAGTGGTTTTATAAAGAACTTACCATAGTTTCCATTTTAAAGGTACTAGAAGTTTTCATTTTAATGTTGGTGTATATAATATTTCCTAATATATTCTGTAACAATGATTTCATTTAAGGGTTTGTTTTTTGAAGTGTGCTGAGGAACTACTCCATTTTTTCCCTAGAGTTTCAGCCACTTTCAAATCTTATGCTATGTTTTCGAGTGTCACAATCTCATCTCAGTATGGCATGTACCTTGAGTGCCTTAAGTTTTTAAAATAGGCCAGGCACAGTGGTTCACACCTGTAATCCAGCACTCTGGGAGGCCAAGGCGGGCAGATTACCCGAGGTCAGGAGTTTGCGACCAGCCTGGCCAACATGGTGAAACCTCGTCTCTACTAAAAATACAAAAATTAGCCGGGTGTGGTAAAGTAGCATGTGTCATCATACAATAGAAAAGATAAAAGAGTGTAGTGCCAGGAAGGCTGAAAAACAAGCCTAAGTATTTTCAAAAGTGCTTTAAGACCATTGCTTTTAATCCATCTAACAGATGTGAAGTCAACTTCTAGTCCACTTCCTGATCCTTAGGCTAATTAATGAGTGTTGCAGAGTGGCATCAGCTGCTGAGAAGACAGAATACTACTTGTTAACCAGTGTAAGAAACTCCCACTCAGACCTGAAATAATATTGTCTTCCTAGGTTTAAATTTTTTTCCCAGTGACCTTCAATCAAGCAAGAAATAGTTTCAGATTGAAACTACACAGAATTGATGGAGTAAACCTGTCTTACAAGATAGAAAGTTACCCCGTTTACCTGATGATGTTCACTGTCTATTTGATCTCAACAGAAACTTGACTCTCTACTTTCTTCTCTGCTTAAGCAAAATCAGTGATTTCTTTCAAGGCTCCATTCTGGGCTGGGTGTGGGGGCTCATACCTGTAGTCCCAGCCCTTTGGGAGACTGAGGCAAGAGGATCACTTGAGGTCAGGAGCTCAAGACCAGCCTGGTCAATATGACAAAACCCCATCTCTGCTAAAAAAAATACAAAAATTAGCCAGGTGTGGTGGCACATGCCTGTAGTCCCAGCTACTTGGGAGGCTGAGGCAGGAGAATCACTTGAACCCGGGAGGTGGAGGATGCAGTGAGCCAAGATTGTGCCACTGCACTCCAGCGTGGGTGACAGAGTGAGACTCTGTCTCAAAAAAAAAAAAAGGCTTCATTCTGTATCCCTAAGAGCCCTACTCTCTTGACTTCCATCAACATTTGTACAACTTTTATTTCATACATACTAAATCTTGGGGGCCCAAAAGCCTTCGTGTGAATCCTGGTTCTATTACAAAGAGCTGTGTGACCTTGCACCAAAAAGGGTGGGGGGAAATAAAAATAATACCTACTTCATAAGGCTGTAAAGACTTGATAAATTAGGCCAGGCACAGTGGCTCATGGCTGTAATCCTAGCACTTTGGGAAGCTGAGGTGGGATAATCACTTAAGGCCACAAGCTCGAGACCAGCCTGCCCAACGTGGGGAAACGCTGTCTCTACTAAAAATACAAAAATGAGCCGGGTGTGGTGGCAGGTGCCTGTAATCCCAGCTACTCGGGAGGCTGAGGCAGGAGAATCACTTGAACCCCCAGAGGCAGAGGCTGCAGTGAGCCAAGATTGCACCACTGCACTCCAGCCTGGGTGACAGAGCGAGACTGTCTCAAAAAGACTTAATAAATTAGTCGGCCGGGAGCGGTGGCTCAAGCCTGTATCCCAGCACTTTGGGAGGCCAAGACGGGCGGATCACGAGGTCAGGAGATCGAGACCATCCTGGCTGACATGGTGAAACCCTGTCTCCACTAAAAAATACACAAAAATAGCCGGGCGAGGTGGTGGGCGCCTGTAGTCCCAGCTACTCAGGAGGCTAAGGCAGGAGAATGGTGTAAACCCGGGAGGCGGAGCTTGCAGTGAGCTGAGATCCGGCCACTGTACTCCAGCCGGGGCGGCCGAGCGAGACTCCATTTCAAAAAAATAAATAAATAAATAAAATAAACCAGTCTACATAAAACATCTAAAATAGTGTCTGGCACACAGCACCATAGTAATAATCTCATTTGGTGTAATCTGATCCTCATAAAACTAGGAAGGTAAAATCTATTTTTCTTTATTTTTAGATGAGAAAAACTTTTAGAGGTAAAAGGACTGAGATCCAAAGACACATGAATAAAGAGCTTATAAACTTTTTATCTGCACCATAGTCTCTTTCATGTGTCAACTTTAATGTCATACTAGTAACCACGTATTAGCTTTCAAAAACAGATTTAAAGACTGGTAGTAACGGCTGGGCGCAGTGGCTCACACCTGTAATCCCAGCACTTTGGGAGGCCAAGGCGGGCAGATTACGAGGCCAGGAGATTGAGATCATCCTGGCTAACACAGTGAAACCCCACCTCTACTAAAAATACAAAAAATTAGCCAGGCGTGGTGGTGCGCACCTGTAGTCCCAGCTACTCGGGAGGCTGAGGCAGGAGAATGGCGTGAATCCGGGAGGTGGAGTGTGCAGTGAGCCGAGATCGCGTCTCACTCACTGGTAGTAACTTTTTTTTTTTTTTTTGAGAGGAGCCTCACACAAGTTGCCGGGGTTGGAGTGCAATGGTGCGATCTCAGCTCACTGCAACCTCCACCTCCTGGGTTCCCGCAATTCTCCTGCCTCAGCCTCCTGAGTAGCTGGGATTACAGGCACACACCACCACACCCGGCAAATTTTCTGTATTTTTTAGTAGAGACAGGGTTTCACCATGTTGGCCAGACTGGTCTTGAACTCCTGACCTCGTGATTCACCCACCTTGGCCTCCCAAAGTGCTGGGATTACAGGTGTGAGCCAACTGGTAGTAACTTTTAACAGGTAAGATAAAGAACAATACACTATACTGCAGTAATTCTAGTAAAAGTGGACAAACTAAACATCTTCCTTCTTCATTCTCTATTGCCAACGTGTTTAAATCACCCTTCAACCTATCTCCCATCCAAGCACTAACCAGGCCCAACACTGTTTAGCTTCCAAGAGCAGATGAAATCAGGTGCGTCTAGGGTGGTATGGCCATAGACCTTACCTTTCTATTCTCTCTGCCATAATCTTAGCCCTGCTTTTTAGCTGGCCTCCTAGCATCAAAGCTCACACCTCATCATCTTTCAATAAAAACAACCTGAACCATCACTCATTTCACACTCTCCTGGCTCAAAAACCTACTACTCCCTACCACTTACCACATGAAATCCACACTATGATTTCCTTTTTTTTTTTTTTTTTTCTTCAAGACAGGGTCTTAATCTGTTGCCCAACGCAGCAGCACAATCTCAATCTCGCGGGCTCAAGTGATCCTCCCGTCTCAGCAGGGACCACAGGCACGCACCACTATACCCGACTAACTTTTTACATTTTTAGTAGAGACAAGGTCTCACTATGTTGAGCTGTTCATGAACTCCTGGGCTCAACTGATCCTCCTGACTCAGCCTCCCGAAGTGCTGAGGTTACAGGCATGAACCACTGTGCCCTGCCTCACATGTAATTTTCAATGCCTTTCATATATATTGGTTCCATTCTACTTCTTTAAACCTTTTCCCCAACCATAACCAAACACCTTACAGAAACGTCTGCTTGCTATTCCATTTACAGAAACTACTCTATGCTTGTGTAAATAAAATTAATAGCTGGGATGCATCCCTCATTTCATGTAACACTAGTAATTTTCTCAAGGCCTAGCACCTCCATTTAATCATTCAATATATTATACAAACCAATGTATATACAAATACGAAACAGAATATTAAAAAGACCTTGGAAATAAATCTACATAGCAATTTCAAATGACTCTCTCCCCTTGTTTTTAAGTTTGACTACTTAATGTATGTACCCTTAATTAATTTTGCATTTCTGAACTTTATGCAAATCGACTTAAAATTTACTGTTCTGACTTACTTTTAAAAACTGATTTATCCACAATTGTGAGTTAAACCTACATTTTCACTCCAATATAGGTATCATTATGTATGCATATGTACTTATCTATTCTGCAGATGATGAACATTTAGGTTGTTTTCAATTTCTTGCCATTACCAAGAACAATGCTAATATTTCTTGGTGTCCCTTGGGGCATAACTGCAAAACTTCCTCCTCCATGGTGCTCTTCCAAAATACCACAGCCCACACAAAAACAGACACAAACATTAAAACTGATATGCTTTTCCAATCTTTCCAGTCACATATCTAAAAATCTCTCAACTCATAGGCTTTTCT
This sequence comes from Theropithecus gelada, assembly GCF_003255815.1. Classification (NCBI taxonomy): domain Eukaryota; kingdom Metazoa; phylum Chordata; class Mammalia; order Primates; family Cercopithecidae; genus Theropithecus; species Theropithecus gelada. The sequence continues at coordinate 135,691,408 of NC_037673.1, read as the reverse complement.
CTCTGCTCTAGTTTTAATTATCCACTAAATTTTTCTACACACAAAGAATATTTGGAGTTCAAATGTTTGTATTGCTTTTCTTTTTGGGACAGTTTTGTTCTGTCACCAGCCTGGAGCACAGTAGCACGATCTCAGCTCACTGCAACTTCCGCCTCCCAGGTTCAAGCAATTCTCCTGCTTCAGCCTCTTGAGCAGCTGGAATTACAAGCAAGCACACGTCATCACGCCCGGCTAATTTTTGTATTTTTAGTAGAAACGGGGTTTCAGGCCGGGCGCGGTGGCTCAAGCCTGTAATCCCAGCACTTTGGGAGGCCGAGACGGGCGGATCACGAGGTCAGGAGATCGAGACCATCCTGGCTAACCCGGTGAAACCCCGTCTCTACTAAAAAATACAAAAAACTAGCCGGGCGAGGTGCCGGG